>NC_031972.2:9931639-10186639 GCF_001858045.2 Oreochromis niloticus
TTGCTGAACTACGTTGGAAATTTTGGATTCTCAGAGGAAGGGAAGCAGTACGCAGGCATCAGTATAGCTGTGCTGCATGTCAGAAATGGAGAGCACAGCCCATCATTCCAAAAATGTCAGACTTGCCTGCTGCTCGTCTTAGGTTATTCAAACCACCTTTCTACTCCACAGGAATAGACTGCTTTGGACCATACGTGGTCAAGACCAGCCGCAGATCGGAGAAAAGGTGGGGAATAATATTCAAATGTCTCACGACTCGGTGTATACATCTTGACCTCCTAAACAGCATGGATACCGACTCCTTCCTCATGGCCCTCCAACGATTCATTTTTCGACGAGGAACACCCCTGGAAATTATATGTGATCAAGGAACTAACTTCAAAGGAGGAGATAAGGAACTACAGGCCGCTTTTAACAACCTTGCTCCGACTCTACAGCCGGTCCTGATGACTAAAAGAATCCATTTCAAATTCAATCCCCCGGATGCACCCCATTTCGGTGGAGCCTGGGAGAGGGAGATACGTTCTGTGAAGAATGCTCTGAAGAGAACCGTTGGTGCACAAATGGTCACTGAAGAGGTCTTAAGAACAGTCCTAATTGAGATTGAAGGCATTCTTAACTCAAAACCCCTAGGCTATGTATCGTCAGACACTGTGGATATTGATCCCATAACCCCAAACCTTCTCAACTTGGGCCGACATGATTCGTCACTTCCCTTAGTATCCTATTCTGATTCTGACCTCCTAGGTCGAAGACCATGGCGACATGCACAAATATTGGCAGATCACTTCTGGCGGCACTTCATAAAAGACTATCTACCATCCCTCCAAAGAAGACACAAATGGCAGGAGAACCCAGATCTCACACTGAACTCTGTCGTAATGATCATGGATTCACGCCTTCCACGTGCCCTCTGGCCTGTAGGAAGTGTGACACGCCTCCTGAAAAGCCCAGATGACCGCATCAGAACCGTGGAAGTCTTAGCACAGGATAAAACCTATATCCGCTCTGTCTCCTGTCTGATCCCCCTGCCCCCGCTTCCTGACGAAGACTGATTCTCATCAGAAATATGGGGGCGGCTGTTGTAAAGACCCACCTTTTAGCACATCCCAGCACACCCACTCACTTCACCAGATGCACCTTGTTTAGTTCTCTCACCTTTGATTGGGTGTGGTGCTTGTCCTTAATTGCACTCACCTGTCACACGTTATATAAGGACTGCATTCACTTTTGGCTCACTCTTTCTTCACTCCCACATGGGGCGACAGCAGAGCATTGGCAGTCCATGTGTGTCTTTCCTTCTTTGCTTTATTGATTTGAGAATAAAAGGAGAACCCTGTGAATGATCAGAGGACTGCTTATTCTCATTCTAATCGGATGAGCCCATGATGCTGATTACTTAAACCCTGAGCCGTCCTTCCTTCATAACACATTTCTTTCACATACTTCATTACCTTTTCATTGCCAGCTGCAATTATCAGGTCGTCCACCCAGATGATCATAATCACCTTGCCATGTTTTGCCTCTTTGGTATAAACACAGTGGTCTGCTGGGTTTTGCCTGAAACTGTTCGCTGTTAGGTATTCATGCAAGATCCTATTCCAGTTACGACCAGATTGCTTTAACCCATACAAGGATTTTTTTAATCTACGCACTAACCCTTCTCCCTCTTCATAAACTTCTGGCTGATCAATGTAGATTTCATAATCAATGGGAGCGTGTAAATACGCTGTCTTCACATCCATTTGATGGAGTAACAGGTTCTCCTGCGCTGCTTTCTGTAACAAAACTCTTATGCTGGTTAAGTTAGCTGTTGGTGAGAATGTCTCTCCATAATCTATCCCCAGCTGTTGGCTGTAACCCTTGGCTACGAACCTTGCCTTGTATTTGTCGTTTCCCCTCAATGTCACTCTTAACGGAATAAACCCACTTCCCCCCCACTGTTTTCTTTCCCTTTGGCAAAGTGGTTAGGGTGAAAGTGTCATTTTCCCGTAACGAGTGGATTTCTTCATCCATGGCTTTGATCCAGTTCTTTGAGTTAGCTGATTCTATAGCTTCCTTAAATGTGTTTGGGACACCACACACTGCCCTGTAGCAGTAGTCTATGGTAGTGTGGATCTCATCGCTGCCACTGTTGGCAGCTACAAAGTCATTTAAATGTCCCGGTTTTCTTCTCTCCCTAATAGGATACCTTTTGTTGACAAATCCATCACTTGTCACACTTGACCCTTTTCGTTCACGCTCATCAGGTATACCAGTTTGTGGACTTTTGTCCGTCACAATAGGTTCTGGAACCTCCTCATTGTCCTTGTCACCTTTCTCTGAAGGTCTTTTAGCCATAGGCTGTCTTACTCTGCTACAGTCATCATTTAGTTCTCCCTCATCTGTCTGTGTTTGTCTTTCTACATTTACTTTGCTCACAAACTTAACAAGTCTATGTTTCTGAACTTTCTCAGTTTTGGGGTGGTAAACTAAGTAGGCGGGACTGTTCTTATCATAACCTACAAAGAAACCTTGGTCACATTTTGAATCAAGTTTCCCCTTGTCCTGTTTGTATGCATAGCACACAGACCCAAATTTCTGCATCTTTGACAAGTCTGGCTTTTTACCTGTCAGCATTTGGTAGGGTGTTTTCCCTGTTCGCTTATTAAAGCATCTGTTCCGTGTTACAGCAGCAGTTTGAATGGCATAGTTCCATAGGTATTTCGGTAGCTGACTCTCAATTAGCATGCACTTACCCATCTCGAAAAGAGTACGCCACCCCCTCTCAGCTGTACCGTTCTGATGGGGTGAGTACGGGGCAGATGTCTCATGCTTAATGCCATTTTTTCTTAACGGGGTTTGGAAATCTCTGCATGTGAACTCTGTGCCATTGTCTGATCTAATGCATTTTACATTGCCATATGGTGCAACATCCGCTAGAAATTTCTCTGTTGCCTGCACTGTATCAGTTTTCATCTTCAGGAAATATACAAACACTGAGTTTGAATAATCATCAGTGAATGACTGTACGTATTTGTACCCATCAATAGATTCAGTGGCTATCAGACCTGCTAAATCTGTGTGTACCATTTGTAAAGGAGCCTTTGCTCTTGTATCAGGATCTCTGTTTCGGGTTTGTGCAAACTTTCCCTGGATACACACTTCACATTCCTGGTCAGGTCTATCAGTTCTCCCCTTAATCTGCATACCGTTAACCACACCTTGCAATCTTACTACATCTTCATAGTTGCAATGACCTAATATCTCATGCCATGCCTGTATGTCATGACAGGTGTTACACTTATCATTACCCTCAAATTCAGTCTGCAAATAGTACAACTTGCCATACACATGAATGTTAAAGTTAGTACCGTCTTTGTGGGTCAACATGTCCTGCCCTTGTTTAAAGGTGACTGTTGCTCCTAATGCAGTGGCTGACTTTACGGAGAATATGTTCTGGGGGTATGATGGAATAAACAGTGCATCTTTCAGCGTTGCTTTGCGTCGCTGGCCTGTATTGTCAATCAGGAACACCTCTGCGTCCCCCCTCTGTTGGGCGATGCCTCTGCACTGGGTACTGTCTGCCAGTTCCACGCTGTGTGACTCCGGTCTGAACGCATCATCAAAGCTCTTGAACTTGGCGATGTCGTTAATGATGTGTGAGGTAGCCCCAGTGTCGACCAACAGGCCTTTCTCCTGAATGCTGTATGCTGACTGCTGGACATTGATGTCTGCGCCCTTAATCCTGAAGGCATAATCCGGCGTTTCTGCTTTGGATCCGTTGCCGCTCTCATCTGCGACCTTCCGCGCACCATCTTGTTTGTCTTTATGTCTACATGTGGTATCACTGTGTGTGTTGCTTTTGCAATGACTGCACCACGTCCTCCGTCTGCACACTTTTGCTCGGTGGCCTTTTAGTCCACACTTGAAACACACAATGTCCACATCGCTCTTGTATCTGCATTGTGCGCTGGATCTCGTGTGCTCAGGCCCGGTTCTTACTCCTGTTTTCATTATGTTGTTGCTACACTCCGATGCGCTTGACTTTTCAGTGTCTTCGAAACTCCGTAGCTTTGTTTTGAACTCAGCAAATGTCATATCGTCTTTATCATGGGTAACGTGTATTGCAAATGGTTTAAAACTTTCAGGTAGTCCTTTTAAAACCATAGCAATCAGTAATCCATCACCTAAAGTCTCACCCACATTGCGCAGAGCTGTAATGGCGGCCTCTGCTCTGATGACATAGTCTGTGACCAGAGATGGGCAGTAACGCGTTACTTGTAACGCGTTACTGTAATCTGATTACTTTTTTCAAGTAACGAGTAATGTAAGGGATTACTATTGCAAAAACGGTAATTAGATTACCGTTACTTTCACGTAGGAACGCTGCATTACTGCGTTACTAAAACCGTGATTTTTTGCGAGAACGTCTCATGACAGTGACGTAAGCGAGTGCGACGTTCGTGACAACAGCTGTCTGCAGATCATAATATATCGAGTGCGGGACAGAGTGTAGCATGCAGCGTTTAAAGCGTGGAAGTACTGACCTTATTTTGAGTTTGAGTCCATAAAAAGTGACAAAAACATTAGCGTCCGTTGTGCGTGGGAAGAAAACTTCTTTTTACAGCGGAAAAACCCCTAAACTTCCAAGCAAGCACCGAGTGTACTACAACGTAATGTGAAATTCACAGAGAAACTCGCGGATTCTTCCACTGACCGCTGCAGCACACGTGCACCAGGGTAAACCTCCACCTACCCCAGTCCTGCTTTACAGGTGAAAATAGAGCAACAGGACCGCTAGTCTTTGATTTTATTTATTTTCTGCTGTGTTTTACTTGCATCTATTTGAAAGAGTGAGTGTAAACACAAAAAAATATTTTATTTTATGTGCTGAAATGTGCAGAAAATAGGTTTAAATGTTAAACGAATTTCTTCCAGTCAGAGAATGTTGCATATAATTTAATTTTTGCTTGATGCATAAAGTTAAAAGATTAAAACTAATAAAACAAGTTTTAAAAAGAGACTTTTCCATTTGATTACATTTTGTATGATGAATTATGCAGCAAAAGTAGAATTGGGCTGAAAGATCTATCGCTTTATCACCTATTCAGGTTGTAAATCGTGTTTTTAAAAAGTAACTAAGTAACTAAGTAATTAATTACTTTTGAAAATAAGTAATCAGTAAAGTAACGGGATTACTTTTTGGGGGAAGTAATCAGTAATTAGTAACTGATTACTTTTTTCAAGTAACTTGACCAACACTGTCTGTGACAGTCTCTTCGCTCTTTTCTGAAGCGATGTTAGCATGGTGTACAGGTCGATGATTCGGGGCTTTCCCTTTCCAGCGTAGTAGTCCCTCAATATTTCTAATGCTCTTCTTCCATTATCAGGGGCATCTCTCATAATCAGCGAGAGGCTTTTATCGTCCAAAAATTGGATTAACTTAGCGTAAGCGTCAGCATTCTTCTTACCGTCTGCCGCTACTTCAGCCTCACTGTTCGGTTCCTTCAGAACAGTGTCTTTTAATCCCAACAAGTGCAAATATCCTAGCACCTTAGTTTCCCAAAGTTCATATTTGGTCTCATCTCCGTCAAACATGAGTCGAGGCAGCCTGCTTGCTCCTCATTGATCCATGTTGCTATTTAGCCCGCTATCCGTTTCAGCTCCAGATCTTCATAAGAAAAAACTCCTCTTCGAGTCGGCCCTGGGCCCATAACCTGTTGAGTATTGCAGCATCAACAGCGATCAACTCGAAGGAAAATGACGACGGAGGCAAAAATGACCTTAATAGTTTGGGAACTTTATTCCACACCAACAAGTGGCAAAACTTTCCTCATGGATGCCATTGTTGTTGTGGTATAGTTTTTCTTCTTAGGGGCGTGATGACGCAGCATAGTGCCCTTACAATGAAACAGTGCCTCCTTGTGGTGACAACTAAAATACTCTTTCTCTGTTAAACAACAGTAACCATAATGCAGCTAAACACACTGTACAACATGAGTACACACAATAAATATCTTAACAAGAAAGACAGAAACAAGAAAGACACCACAAATCGCTCCTTCCTCATTAGGTGCAGCAGCAAAAATAAAAAAGAATGAATTATCATTATGGCTATCAGTAACGGTGTTAGCAAACTAGCTATCCAGCATAAATGCATTGATTAGCGTGCTGCTGTGACATTAGCTTTAGCTTTTAGCTTACAGTATTTTATGTTTTTTTAAACATAAAATACTGTAAATACAGGCTTCAGTTACCCAGTTTAATATGCTGCGCAGACCAAATGGCACCTTATTTTGATGAATTACATATTACTCTTCATATCTGTGTGCCTGGACCAATGACTGTAGAAATTGGGTATTTCGAAGAGTGCCATCTGTTGGTCAGAAAGTGGCATTCAAGTCCTCAGACTCCGATGACACCATGCTGGTCCTGTGACTGAACAAAAATAAAATCACTCTTAGACACACATCATTTACCTACTTTCATTAAGACAAATAATACAATATAATGAATAAGGTAGCATTCAAGGTTTACATTTTAAAAATAAAAGTATGTTGACTTCTAATGACTAATTAATGTCTGCCAGTTTTTGCTCTTTATGCATTCAATATGGTGTGATTTTTCTTATGATTACAATTGTAATAAGAGAAATCAGATCACCCATAATCTCAGGAAATACAAAACTACTGTAAAAGCATGTTGATTCCAAGACAAGTTGTTTGTCCATTTATCTAATGTCAAAGGCTGGGCTTCTCTCATTTTTTCAGTTTTGAGCCTCCTTTCTCTTTCTGTATCTTGAGACCCCAAAAATATCTTCCATCTTATTGGACATTTAATTTCATGGACATTTCTCATTTCCTAAAATGCTTCTGAGACAGAGGAGGCACAGGTGTTTGTTTTTGTAAGTGATTTTACAATGTGTTATGTAGACAAGGAGCAACAAAAAGTTGGACTATACAAATCATGAGGACAATAAAGTCAGTGATTTATTGTATTCTTAAGTTTTAGTTATTTGAGGTCATTTTTAAGTGAGTGTGATAAGACAAAAAACAATAAATCTACATGCACTGTAGTGCTTAAGTCTAAAGCAAACACTTGCAAATAAAGTTTTCCTATGAAATGTGGTTTAAGCTGTAAAAAATGTTTCTTTAAACTGTCTGTGAGAAATAAAAATAATGTTCTGGAAGTATCTCCCATGTGTAACATAGTAGCAAATTTACTGTTAGTTTGAGTAACATGAGACATTAATACCTAAGAACAAATAAGAATACAAAATAGACACAATAAACAGTAGAGCATAATAAAAATAGTGCTTCTTTATTTGTATACCTTATATAGCTGGCACAGAGTGAAAGTGAAATTAAATAGAAGCAAGTGACCATCCAGCAGTTCAGAGTGAAGGCTCAGGGGTAAACTAATAGGTCTATTTTACTTTTACTAATCAGTGGCTTAATGCTGGATAGCTAGTCAGATAACATGGCTGGAAAACATGGGCCCATATCTCTTTCTTCTGAGAAGAGTGCTGTCACTTGTTCACAGTTAAAGTTACAGTATAGTTCTTATTGGGTCTTGTGCCAACTGATTTTCGGTGTTCCATAAATGTCCCTGCACAGTTGCATCCTGAACATGATAAATGTTAGTACTTACTCCAAAATCCCTCAATGCATCCAAACTGTAACACAGAATTGTCTTAAAAAGAAACTGCTAACCAGTTTTGAATCCAACAGTCAGACTCCAAACAGAATTCAACAATTCAGGATTTTTTTCGATAGTTTGTTTTAATTTAAATCTAATTAACAACCTACCGCCTTTACTAGCACTGTGTAATGAAGAAGAAAAAACTGTCTGGGTAACAAATGAAAAGTAATTTGAAAAAAATAAGCTTTTACAAAGTTGTTTATCGGAATAAATTATAATTACATTAGAGAGCTTTAAACATTTAACCCATTTTCATTTCTAAACACATTCCATTTGTATAACTTGTTATCAAAATTTTGATAACACTGCAATATTTTTGCAATGTAATCTTTTTTGAAGATGCTGGTGTGCGGCATCTTTTTTGAAGATGCTGGTGTGCGGCATTCTGGTCCAGTATTCATTCACTCCGTGCGTATTTTACCCCTCATGCGTAATAATGACAGATGTGCACCGGGGCAGCGATGCAAACAGCTGGAGCGGAGGGTGCTGCTGGCGAAAAAGAGGACTGTAGTACAGAGAGGAGCAGAGCGCAGGATGGGAGGACAGAGTGTTCATCTTCGCCCTCCTTCGCCTGCAGACGCTCTTTCTTCCACTTGGTGCGCCTGTTTTGAAACCAGATCTTTACCTGAGTCTCGGACAAGCGCATGGCCGAGGCGATGGTGAATCGCTCCAGCACCGACAGGTAGTGGCACTTCTGAAAGCTCTGCTCCAGAACCTGCAGTTGCTCCAGGGTGAATGCGGTACGGACCCGGCGGCTTTTTTCTTCCGAGCTCTGAAGCTGCGTAGCACACAGACCTCTGGTCATAGGGCTGTTGTTTTCATATGAGGTGCGATGGTGCAGCTTTCTGGATTTATTTCTGGAAGTATGACTTCCTTAAAGAGAACGATAAATTATTGTTTCACCCGTGAATACATACATTACATTTAAAGTTAAATTCTCGGGCCTCAGAGAGTTTTATTCTCACCTGGAGCTACGGTGTCGCCATTACGTATTTTTTCCCCTGTAAACTTCGTGGGGTCCAAAATATCTTCCACGGAAAACGATGTTTTGTGGATAAGCGGCAATTTGGCTTCAGCTGGCTGCATTTCAGCTTGCAGTGGTCCGCTGAGGGCACAAGTAATCAGTGTTGGTGTCTGTGCTTATATGTACTGCCTCTTCGAACACCACCGGGGCGCTTTGAAATTTACATGTCATTCAAACAGATACCCAAATGAAGCAATGCGTCTTCCAGAAACAATAGCACTCAGCGCCCACCATGTGCGGACGATCTGTGGGACCCTCCGGCACTTCAAAATGTAAATGTGAGGCCCCAGGGTTGGGGGTGGGTGGTGTGGTGTGGTGGGGCAGTTATTTATTGCTCCGGATCCGGTTAAAATGTGCCTTCTTTATTTCAGCTCGCGTTCCTTATTGTAGCTCGGCAAGTTATTGTTTGCAAATAGGGGATTTTCCGCTGACACGTGAATGCTGGTTGTTATGCTAATTTATTGAGTCGTCAAAGGGAAAGTTTCAGCCTTTGCCTCCCTTGTATTCCACTTTTCAGGATGCCATTTGTATTTTAGAGCTTAGGTTTTATTAGCTTGTAGGTTTAATTAGAAGACCACAGACAACTTTATGACAGCCATCGGATCAGCCCTCCTCGTTAGAAAGACTGTTAAGATGTGAAGATAGATAAGTTTTCCATCACTCTTTCTGTTAATTATTTTATGTATTTGGTGATAAAATGCTTATTAAATCTAATGTTATAACACCCAGCACGCCCCTGCGGGCGGTTTATCCTTCAAGCTCGGGTCCTCTACCAGAGGCCTGGGAGCTTGAGGGTCCTGCGCAGTATCTTAGCTGTTCCCAGGACTGCGCTCTTCTGGACAGAGATCTCCGATGTTGTTCCCGGGATCTGCTGGAGCCACTCGCCTAGCTTGGGAGTCACCGCACCTAGTGCTCCGATTACCACGGGGACCACAGTTACCTTCACCCTCCACATCCTCTCGAGCTCTTCTCTGAGCCCTTGGTATTTCTCCAGCTTAAATCTAATGTTATTATATATATATATATATATATATATATATATATATGTGTGTGTGTGTATATACATATATATATATATGTGTGTGTGTGTATATACATATATATATATATATATATATATATATATATATATATATATGTATATATATGTGTGTGTATATACATATATATATATATGTATAAAAAAAAACACCCAGCACGCCCCTGCGGGCGGTTTATCCTTCAAGCTCGGGTCCTCTACCAGAGGCCTGGGAGCTTGAGGGTCCTGCACAGTATCTTAGCTGTTCCCAGGACTGCGCTCTTCTGGACAGAGATGTCCGATGTTGTTCCCGGGATCTGCTGGAGCCACTCGCCTAGCTTGGGAGTCACCGCACCTAGTGCTCCGATTACCACGGGGACCACCGTTACCTTCACCCTCCACATCCTCTCGAGCTCTTCTCTGAGCCCTTGGTATTTCTCCAGCTTCTCGTGTTCCTTCTTCCTGATATTGCTGTCATTCGGAACCGCTACATCGATCACTACGGCCGTCTTCTCCTGTTTGTCTACCACCACTATGTCCGGTTGGTTAGCCACCACCATTTTGTCCGTCTGTATCTGGAAGTCCCACAGGATCTTAGCTCGGTCGTTCTCCACCACCCTTGGGGGCATCTCCCATTTTGACCTTGGGACTTCCAGGTTATACTGTTCCTGTACACTATGCCGGCCACTTGGTTATGGCGTTCCATGTATGCACAAGAAGCTGGAGAAATACCAAGGGCTCAGAGAAGAGCTCGAGAGGATGTGGAGGGTGAAGGTAACGGTGGTCCCCATGGTAATCGGAGTACTAGGTGCATTGACTCCCAAGCTAGGCGAGTGACTCCAGCAGATCCCGGGAACAACATCGGAGATCTCTGGGAACAGCTAAGATACTGCGCAGGACCCTCAAGCTCCCAGGCCTCGCGTGCTGGGTGTTTTATTTTTATATATATACACACACACACACACACACACACACACACACACACACACACACATAAAAACACCCAGCACGCCCCTGCGGGCGGTTTATCCTTCAAGCTCGGGTCCTCTACCAGAGGCCTGGGAGCTTGAGGGTCCTGCGCAGTATCTTAGCTGTTCCCAGGACTGCGCTCTTCTGGACAGAGATCTCCGATGTTGTTCCTGGGATCTGCTGGAGCCACTCGCCTAGCTTGGGAGTCACCGCACCTAGTGCTCCGATTACCACGGGGACCACCGTTACCTTCACCCTCCACATCCTCTCGAGCTCTTCTCTGAGCCCTTGGTATTTCTCGAGCTTCTCGTGTTCCTTCTTCCTGATATTGCTGTCATTCGGAACCGCTACATCGATCACTACGGCCGTCTTCTTCTGTTTGTCTACCACCACTATGTCCGGTTGGTTAGCCACCACCATTTTGTCCGTCTGCATCTGGAAGTCCCACAGGATCTTAGCTCGGTCATTCTCCATCACCCTTGGGGGCATCTCCCATTTTGACCTTGGGACTTCCAGGTTATACTCGGCACAGATGTTCCTGTACACTATGCCGGCCACTTGGTTATGGCGTTCCATGTATGCCTTGCCTGCTAGCATCTTGCACCCTGCTGTTATGTGCTGGATTGTCTCTGGGGCATCTTTACACAGCCTGCACCTGGGGTCTTGCCTGGTGTGATAGACCCCAGCCTCTATGGATCTTGTACTCAGAGCTTGTTCTTGTGCTGCCATGATTAGTGCCTCTGTGCTGTCTTTCAGTCCAGCTTTGTCCAGCCACTGGTAGGATTTCTGGATATCAGCCACCTCCTCTATCTGCCGGTGGTACATACCGTGCAGGGGCCTGTCCTTCCATGATGGTTCCTCGCCTTCCTCCTCTTTCTTGGGTTTCTGCTGCCTGAGGTATTCACTGAGCACGCTGTCAGTTGGGGCCATCTTCGTGATGTATTCGTGGATGTTTCTTGTCTCATCCTGGACTGTGGTGCTGACACTCACCAGTCCCCGGCCCCCTTCCTTCCGCTTAGCGTACAGCCTCAGGGTGCTGGACTTGGGGTGAAACCCTCCATGCATGGTAAGGAGCTTTCTTGTCTTTATGTCAGTGGCTTCTATCTCCTCCTTTGGCCAGCCTATTACCCCAGCAGGGTACCTGATCACGGGCAGGTATATATATATATGAGGTTTAGAATTATTATCCAAACAAAAAGGGGTATCCATTAAAACATATTTAAAGGGTTACCCACAAAACAGAAAGAATTCAGCATTTTTTAAACTGAACTGACTAAACTGTTGATGACTGCATTAAACAGGTAACCCTAAATAACACGTGATGCTCATCTCCAGTGTAAAAAATGGCTTATCTTTATTATCAAAACTTTCTTGTGCCTTCCCTACATACATATATTTCTACACTTAGTTATTCAAACAAACTAGATATCTTGTATGTACACAGTAGCGGTTATTGATACGGGCGACACGGGCAGTTGCCCGGGGCGGCATAGTGGTGGGGGGCGGCATCACGGGCATCGGCAAAAAAAAAAAAAAAAAAAAATTGCTCGTACTCATGCTGCCCCGACATCATGCGCATTTTGGGAATGTCATTGGCACCGATCGGTTTTCTATCGCCCATTTGCTGGGAGTAAGGGCGCCCTCCGTTTGCGAGGTGCGCCTGCTGCTTGCGGCACAGGGCGGGGCGGCGGGGGATTCTCTGGCTGGCTGGCGCAGCATCTAATAACCAACTCGCAAAATAAAACAAAATAAAAACAAACCAACAAACACGAAAACACCAGACATTATGATACAGACTTATAATTTGCACCGATGTTTTTTCGAAATTCTATACGCGAAAAGTGAGCGCGAGAGCCCTCGGTGCGCCTGCTTGCTGCTGAAATCAAAGTAAACTTTATTGTCATCTCCGCTATATACAGTACAGCATATAGAGAGACGAGACGACGAGGCTCCAGTTACAACAGTGCAAGTAAACAAACAATAAATATAAGAGGAGTAAGAAAATAAATATACACTTTAGGACTAGGGGTGAAGGGATCAATAACAATTTAAAATTTATAATTTACAGTTTGATGATTTAAAGTCTCATACACAACCCGGGAGACATGCTGCTTCCAAATAGAGCACATTTCATTCATAATGTTGTAAATCCAAGCCCATTATGTATTCATGATTTGAATCCTGGGTTGTGCGAAATCCCAGAAATAAACCCTAGACAAAGCGAATCTGTGAAATAAGGTGTAGGCCTATTAGGTTATATTGTGGTGATCCTCGGGTTGGGGGATGGGTGTTCATACTGGAGTGCAAAATTAAAACCAAGATGGACAAGAAAAGTTCAAAGCCATCAGTTTAGAAAAAAGAGAAAAGAGGAGGAGGAGAAACGAGCAAAAGATACAGGTAAGCAGATGTGTCATTGGATCATAGCAGGTCATGTATCCTGAAACAATCAGAATCAGAATACTTTATTAATCCCTAAGGAAATTATATGGGTTACAGTTGCTCCAAGAAGAAATGGTAAAAATAGTAACAGTAACAGACTAAACTCCAAACAATACATTATGTTACAGATTTTAATATTAATTAGTCATTGTCAGTTGTTGATTTGTCCTGTTCTCATTGTATGAGGAATTATGATGGCTGTCCGGTAGCCATTTGCATACTATGCATACTCTCTCTTCATATGTGTGTGTGTGTGTGTGTGTGTGTATGTTTCTCTGGTGAAATTCAGTATGGTTCTGACAACAGTTTTATGTTAATGTACAATCCTTAATATGTTTAATGTGTGTGTGTGTGTGTGTCGGCGGAGGGGGGGGAGGGGGGCGCCAGAGGGAGTGTTCGCCCAGGGCACCAAACAGGCTAGGACCGCCACTGTATGTACAAATAGAAAGAAGTTAACCTTAAATGGAAATGTCAGTAATTGATCACCTTAAGAAACTGTATAATGTACTACCCATGTACTTTTTTAAGATACTCAAGGCACTCAACTTTAACTGCACCAAGTCCTTAATATTTTAAGTCTGAATTACTCTTGACTTAATAAAGACTAATCACTTACTATTTTAAACATCTAATGAAAGTTCCTGCAACATATAATTTCTTAAATTATGTTTACTTGAACAGAAATCTCATTTATGCAAACAAATGCAAACAATTACCTTAAAAAAACAACAAATGTTTCTCACACTATTCAAGTGCTTCTGATATGTCATGCCATTAAGCCCAATACATGATTAAGACTCATATGCACACCCAAGGCAGACAGTGTTTATCATTTTAAAGCTTTTATTTTCCACAGGGAGAGAGGAGCGTGTGAGCTAATACTAACTAATGTAAGTTGATAACAGCAACCAACCAACCAAGTGACATCACTTTCTGTATAGACACAAAATGGTGCCAAACATGTTCTAAAAACTTCGTCTGTAAACAATTATGTCTTAAATCCAGCTTCACGAATGATATTAAATCTATGACAGTTTTTTAGAGAAGGTATTCGTGGTGTAAATTAGCCGTAATACATGTGGTGTTTCATGTCCACTTTCAACAATTAAAATACATTTAGACCACAAAAGAAAACAATTGCCCCTATTTCAACATTCTTGGTGACAAAGTTGTTGTAAGAATGTTGATGACAAAAATTTTGTGCAATTTCTAATAATTTGTTTTACAAATCAAAGTGTTCTGTGCCAAGAATCTTAATAAACAAAACAGAATGAAAATGAGCAATTAAACCAATGGTACCTGAACCTTAACTCACACTGAAAGGCAGGTCCACTTTTTGTTCCAGAGACCTCAAGAAGGTTGGCAACTTCTAGACAGAAAAACTGTGTTTCAGTCCAGATATAGCTGACAACAGGTAGAGCTCAGATTCACAGCCAAATAGAAGGAAACAGCTGCCTACACCAAAAGAAAAGTGGCCAAAGACCATGCATAGGTAGTCCAGGATGACACATTCATACATGCCATAGGAAGAAGGCTTTCTGTGTCTCTCAGCACAGTCTCAAGAATTTGCTAGTGACAGGCTAGCAAGGAGAGCTCGACAGGGCTGTAAATGGTATCAGCTAAGCTGCAGGACTAGTATCTGCTCTTTTGTGTCTAGAGGTACAGGACATACACTGCCAGTCCCACAAAATGACCTCCAGCTGGCTACTCATTTCTCCATGAGGACTGCATGAGGGCCCAATTGTCTTACAGGGACCTGTGCCAACAGCATGTACGTTAATTGACATTCCCCAGAGAATATCAGTTTTTGTCTCAATGGAACCCCGTTGTCTTAACAGAAGATAGTTCATTAACACAGTTTTTGTTATCAGGGAAATACTGACCTCTACCTCTTGTTGGAAAATTCATGCACCCCCCTCACTGAGATTTATCTTGAAAATGCATCTATGAAATTAAATACAAAAACATTCTATAATCAGTGATTAAATGTGGACTCCTCTGTGACAGTTTTTGGAAAATGCATTAACCATAAAATTAGAAAAACAGTTGGAATTTGCAAATAGCATGTTTGTGGTGCCATTTCTTAGTGTTTATGGGTTTTTATTTCCTTATACCTGAACCAGTTCCTTTTGGTGTTTTTTCATGTCTATAGTTCTGAGTTATGTTCAAGCTCCTGGCATGCAATGGTTTTGAGCTCAGCATTAATTATGTTTTAGGTTCCTTGTGCTTGTCAATTGTGCTTATAAGTTTCTTATACGTTTCTCTGCTCCCTGCTAATTCCCTATTGTATTAGTTTATGTTTCTAGTTTAGTCATAAATTACTTTACATTTACTTGTTCCACTCCTGTTCTCTCTGTGTGTTTCATCCTTGTTTGTTTACTTTTATTTTTTTGCTTTTTGTCTAGGTCAAGTCTGGGTGTCAGTCTCTTTTTAAGTGTTTATGCTTCCTGTTTTATTTTGATGCTTCCTTGTCTTGCACATATTTTCATATATACAGTTTTCATATATTCGGTTTTGCTTCCAATGTCTCATTATGCCTAATTTGTTCCTGCTGTGTTTTGTTCTCCACAACGATCTTCACTTGCCCTAATCACCCTCCTGTGTATATATTGTCTCAGTCTCCCAGGTTTAATAATAATCCCTACTTCAGCCCCAGTGTTCCTCAGTGTCATTATATCTTACTGACTTTAAGTTTCAGTAGTTTAGTTTTCACTTTCCTTTGTATTGTTGTGTTTTTCATTTGTGAAAACCTGTCATCAGCTAACTCAGGAAAAAGGTCAGGTTTCAATCAGCTATTTTTGGCAATTTGAAGCTGCATCTTCAGTGTTTTTGTGTATTTTCTGACTACATTAGTAACAGTATTAAAGTTTAGAGGATAAATTTTATCTTCACCCCTATTTTTGACACAACAAAAGAGTTTTATTCCAGTCTGCCTGAATTCAAAGACTGTTTTTGGGTCCTGTGGTGCCATCTCTGTGCCTGATTTTTGTTTTTTACATTCTGTAATAAGACAGTGCCTGGTGTCTCTGAGACAGCCAATAGTAAAATATTGTTTGGTGTTTTCACCAGTCAGGCAATATGTCCGTTTTTGAGCTAGCGTCTGATTATTTTGTTTTTAAGAATGCAATTGAGGAGTTAGTTTACAAGCTGACAAATATGGTGTTTTTGAGTTAAAGTCAAATTTGTTTATATAACACATTTAAAAGAACAACTGTTGACCAAGGTGCTGTACATTTTAGATAGAGGACAATGTTTTTAGTTCAGTGAATCCTGAGCCAGAACAGCTGCAGTCCCTGCCTCCAGAAGGGTTGGCTGCGTACTCTAAAAGCAGCCCCAGCCTCTGGCATCTCCAGACCACCATGTGTTGTGTTTGTTTGTTTGTTTGTTTTTTCTGCCTTCCCAGAATATCCTGTGAGCTAGTGAGTTGTGGCCTTCTCAGTCGGCCACACTCTCCTGTTAAGCCATTGGTGTGTTCTACTCATTGTCACTGGTCCCCAGCCAGGCTACCAGAGGGTCTCCACCTTCAGTGCCACTGGCAGGCTCCAGATAGTCTCCTTCAATGCCATTACGGGCCTCGTCCCCAACCATCAGCTGGGCTCCACCTAAGCTGTTGACCTCATTCCCTATCTCGTCACTGTTGCCTCCCCAATTTGTTCTTCTTTGTTGCCAGTCTATTGGGAATAAGCCAATTCAGAATTCTTGGTTAATTTTACTGAGAAAAGCAAGTCTGTGAGCAAAAGGAACACTCAAACTAGTACCTAAATCCAAACAAAAATATGTAATGAATGTTAACTATTGTATGCAGGTAGCTAAAAAGATGACTAATATTATCTCAATAGCTTTACTAGGATGTCCATTCTCCTCTCAGCATCATGATAGGGAACAGTTGGTTTAATAGTTTAATCATTGGCTAACACCTCTCTTAACTAGATAACTAGATGCAATATCTATAGTCATTTAATAGCGAGTTGGAGTAAAGTTAGTGTGGTATATTAGCATGCAAATGCTACTGAGTTTGGTATACTTGCCTTGGCCATACAATGTTTACTGTTGTGCCCAGCATTCTAAATGTGGTTCCCCTCCCCCACTCCAAATTTGATCACGTTTTTCACGTTCTCTTCCAAACAGTGTCCACTTATAAGTTTTATACACATTATCCTCTCTATGTAAAGTCATCTGCCTTCCTGCAGCTGCTGTTGACATTAGACAGCATTGTACCACACATTACCTGTTTTATGACTCCAGATTCTGTTCAAAAGAAAGATACAAAATCTGATTGCAGCTTGTTTAACCCTTCCAGCTCTTACTGATATTATATATATATCATATATATTACCAAAAGGCATATAAATTACATGAATATTTTGAGATTTTTGAAAATAACATTACAGAAAAATGTTTTGTAATCAATTTTGGTGAATATTTTTAAAAGATACATACATTAAAACACTAAAACACACCATCTATGAAATTACCATAACATGTGTGTCAGATATGGAACATTTGATATCAGCCTGACAGAGATGATTGAAAAGGACCAGTGTTACACATTGTGTGACTTTCTTGGATTTAATATTGTACACTAGTAAACTACTGCGTCACAAATATTAATGTTTGAATTCAGATGTTTCCAGTCCCACTGCCATATAAAATCAAGCATTTACCCATGCAATCTGCCTTATGCCTAAGCTCTATTGCTTTACAATGGGCTACTCTAAAGAGTGTACTGAATTTGACTATGGTATTAACAATTAAGTAACAATTTAGTTTGCGAACTCTTTTCCTGCATAGACACATTTCAGTATAAGGATTGTTACTGAAAGGTGGAAGTTTTATATTGGACACAGAATGTATAGTATTTTGATTTAAAGACAACACATATCTGACTGCTGTAGTATATGTCAGTATATATACACATGTCAGTATACAGTATATATCATCATACTTTGTAAATGTATCAAAAAGTTTGGATTGTATAATCTTTTTCAACAGAAAGTCAGACTGGAAAATCCATGTCTGCAACCATTTATTTAGATAATTTTATTCTACTTTAAATGTAGAAATATTGAGGTAAAGTACAAGAATGCCAAAGTTGGATATATAGTTGAATTTAATTGGCATTTGTTACCGTCCACATTTTTTAGCTTTATAGCTAACAGTTGCATCTTTTATTTCACAATATATAGTTTCTTAGTGCCCAGAATGACCAGTCTTTACAGCGTAAAGAAGTGTCCACGGGGGTTAAGAGTCAGAGGGAGTGTGAATGTTCCTGTGGAGCGAAACCATAAAGGTGGCAGCTGCTCTAGTGTGCTCTCAGATACAGACACCTACAAAGCAATTGGTATTGAAAAGACACGAGCAGCCGGCCCACCAGGATAATTAGCAGATGTTACTTGTAAGCTTGACCCTCTCTGACCCTGGGCTTTATGTAGTAAGATAGGGAAAAAATAGATAATCTCGGGGGTAACTGGTAAAAGGGAAAAGAGATGAGGATGTAAAGACATGAATAGAGAAAATAGTCCAGACCACATATTTGGACAGTTGCACACGTCTTATTCTCCAGTCTTTGTTCTCTTCCACAATGTGTTAATTTGTGGCTCTTCCTAGCTTCCAGGGTTATCTGTCTAAACTCCTTGAAATGTGTAGAAGTGAATCACAAAATTCTACACACCCCAAAAAGTGTTATGTAGATATAGATAGATAGATAGATAGATAGATAGATAGATAGATAGATAGATAGATAGATAGATACACAAAAATATGACATGTACATACAGTAAATATTCACAGGTTTTGCCATGACCTCAGGTGCATTTTGTTTCCACAGATCATGTGGAAATCTGCCAGATGTTTCTACAACTTGCTGGAGGCTGCGCTCACATGTGTTGCATCTACCAACCAATCTCTTTGGATTCTCAACCTTCCTGGATAGAGTATGCTCATAACACTGACGTCACTGAAAGAAGTGAAAGAAGCCATCTATGTCCACTGTGAATGACCATCTTTGAACAGAGGCCCTGGCTTACGACACCAGATATCTGCCATCTATGATCCAGTTTTAAGATCCCTTCCCAGATGCCTTAACGCCCACTCACATCCTGGGCCATTTGACCTCAGTTAATCACATGAAAGGGTGGGGGCTAGGCTTCACAATTGGTTCACCCGCAACCTTGGCTGATTGTGACTCACACCCGTTTTCCCACCTTGGCTCGTGTGATTAGGTAGAGGATCAATAGGGCGGTCCATGACCCTCTTAGGCACACCCATAGGGTTTAAAACCTGGGCCTCTCCACCAATTGCTCTTAGAACTGAAGAAGCTTCTCAGATGAGAGGTGAAATGTCTTCAAGATACCTAATAAAGTCCAAACACTTTTCTTTCCAATCTCCTTAGAATGTAGGAGATCTCGTTCAACCATAGATTTTAGAGGAATTGGTATTGCACCCTGGATCCAGTGCAGGTGGTGGGAGACAGAAGGACTCTGGCCAAAATAACATCTCTGATGGACAGAGTCTCCCACCCCATGCATGTAAATGTTGCTGAACTGCAGAGCTCCTTCAGTGACAGACTGCTGCATCCTAGATGCATGAAGGAGCGTTTTTGCAGATCCTTCCTCCCTGCAGCTATCAGAATGTACAATCAAAACTACTCCCAACAAACATAGATGTTTACATCAGTGCTGTAATTTGCACTAATCAACCGAACAACTACTACTGTTATAACTTGCACATTATTTTTCTCAATGCACAATCTGTACTTTTTCTAAATATTCTAAATATTCCTAATTATTTAAACATCTTCCAGTATCCTACTCTGTCTGCACACTACAACCTGGGTTTGCCATTTTTATCTGTACTTTAATCTTAATAACTGTACAGTACTCTGTTTTTGTAACTATTGTCCATGATGTAAATATTTTTTTCTGTAAAAATTGTGTGTGTTTCTGTTCTGTGTCCTGTTCTGTTTGTATATGTGCTTTTCTTCTGCTGCTGTTACAACCAAATTTCCCCTTGTGGGACAATTAAAGGATTATTCTCTTCTCTTCTCTTCTCTTCTCTTCTCTTCTCTTCAATTCTCTTCAATTCTATTATTTGTTATTATCAACTTTTTGTAAATTTTTAGATTATGCTGAATATTGATTTTTTTAAAATTTGTTTGCATATGGTAACACATCATCAATCATTCATAAAACGTAATACGAGCCCAAACATCTTTGGAAAACACATACCAGTCAGACATCTGGACACACCTTCTCAATTTCTTTATTTTTTACCAGTTTCTACATTGTAGATACTGAAGACATTAAATATATAAAGCAAGATATCTGTAATTATGTAGCAAAGAAAAATGGAGAAATAACACAATAAATATGTCTTATATTTTAGATTCCTCAAAGTTGCCACCCTTTGCTTTGTTGACAGCACTGCAAACCATTGTCCTTCTCTCAATAAGCTTCATGATGTAGTCGCCTGAAATGGTTTTCACTTCACAGATGTGCCTTGTCAGGGTTCATTTGTGGAATTTCTTGCCTTCTTAATGGGGTTGGGACTATCAGTTGTGTTGTGTTGTCCATCATTACTTTAAGAACTGTAGGTCAGTCAGTTGATAATGAGATTCATTTGCTGATTCCGTAGCAGTTGGGGTTTTTATATGATCATTGAACAAACATTGGAATACCAAAGGAATTCTATTAATTTCACTGACTTCGAGAAGGCTTTTGACAGCATGCACCGGCCGACTCTATGAGCTATCCTACGCCACTATGGAGTCCCTCAGCAGTTTGTAGATGCCTTTCGTGGTCTCTACTCCAACTCCCGCTGCTGCATCCAGACGGATGACGGCTGCACGGATTTCTTCGAGATCAATACTGGTGTCCGACAGGGATGCGTCGGACCTCTCCTCTTCCTGTTGGTAATTGACTTCATCCTGCGATGATCAGTTGACTAAGCTGGCATCGGTGTCCCCTGGCACTAAGCGCGTATTCTCACTGACTTGGACTTCGCGAATGACATCGCCCTGCTGGGCTCGACTCAGGAAAACCTCCAAGAGTTGACCGCGGCCCTGCAGAGGGAGGCGACGGAGTCGGACTAAGAATCAGTGCCAAGAAGACCCAAGGTACTCCAAGTTGGCTACGCACGTGCCCGCATTCCTGTCATGATGAACCGACAGCGTGCTGAAGAGGTGGAGAATTTCACATATCTTGGCAGCATCATATCGAATGACAGGATCTCTGACCGAGATATCGACGTCAGAGTAGGGAAGGTGGTCGGTGTCCTCCGACGTCTCCTACCTATTTGGAACTCGACCGCCCTGAATGTTAGGGTCAAGATCAGACTATTGAACTCTATCGTCATTCCGACTGCACTATACGCTATGCAACCTGGTGCTCAACAAATGCAGTTACTCGACGTCCGAACGTGCTTCAACAACGCAGCCTGCGGTGAATCCTGAGAACTTCCTACCGTTAACGAATAACGAATGAGGAGGTCTTACAAAGAGAAGGCATCCGCCCTTTAGCCAATGTTGTTGCAGAAAGGCGCTTCCGCCGTTACATGGGTCCCACGCACTGGCAAGCAAAAAGCGAATGTTTATGGATGATCTGAGAACCGTCGACATTGCCTGGGACAAAGCTGAAGCAGTCGCCGCTGACCGACATGGATGGAGATTGTTAGCTGCCCAATGCGCCGCTCGGCATAGAAGGAGCTAAGTGCCAAGTAAGGTCAGTCAGTCTAGAAAATTGCTAAAACTTCAAATGTGTCCCCAAATGCACTCGCAAAAAACATCAAGTGCTGAACGAACATCTTCCACCCCAGGAAAGGAAGACCAAGAGTCACCTTTGCTGCTGAGGAAAAATTCATCCAAGTCACCAGCCTCAGAAATTGCAAGTTAACAGCACCTCAAATTAGAGCCCAGATAAATGCTACAGAGTTCCAGTAGCAGACACATCTCTACATCAACTGTTCAGAGGAGACTGTGCAAATCAGGCCTTTATGGTGAAATAAGAAACCGCTACTAAAGAAAAGAAACAAGCAGAAGAGATTTGTTTGGGCCAAGAAAACAAGGAATGGACATTAGACCAGTGGAAATCTGTGCTTTGGTCTGATGAGTCCAAAATTTAAGATCTTTGGTTCCATCCTCCATGCCTTTGTCCGACTGAGAAAATGTAAATGGATGGTTTCTACATGCATGGTTCCCATCGTGAATCATAGAGGAAGAGGTGTGATGAGGTGTGTGGGGATGCTTTGCTGGTGACATTGTGAAGGCACACTGAACCAGCATGACTACCACAGCATCCTGCATCGACATGCCATCCCATCCGGTTTGCGTTTAGTTGAACCAGTTTGACCAAGAAGGAGAGTAATGCTGTGCCAGATGGCCTGGCCTCCACAGTCAACTGATCTAAACCCAATCAAGATGGTTTGGGATGAGATGGACCACAGAGTGGTTTGCAAAAGGGCCAACAAGGGCTGAGCATCTCTGGGAACTCCTTCAAGTATCTACCTCATGAAGCTCATCGAGAGAATGCCAGAAGTGTGCAGTAATCAAACAAAGGGTGGCTATTTTGAAGAATCTATGTTTTGAGTTATTTAAAACTTTTTTCTTTACTATATAATTCCATATGCATTCATTCATAGTTTTGATGCCTTCAGTGAGAATCTGCAATGTAAATACTCATGAAAATAAAGAAAAACAATGAGGTGTGTCCAAACTTTTGACTGGTAGCGAATTTCATGTAAGATGTAAAGACTACTTTTAAAATATTTGAATTGGATCAGATAACCACAATTAGAAAAATAAAATATTTCAACTCCTCCTAACATGGATTTTAAAATTTACATTCTAAAATTTTAAATGAAATTTTTCCAATTAATGATTTTATTAGGCTGAGACTTGAAGTTGATTCAAATGGTTGTACTGTTATAGTGAGTATAAAAAAATAGAGAGAATAATCACGATTAGACTCTTTCTAATGAATAGAGAAGTGTTTAGTAAAAAAAAACAACTTTAACCTAACATGGTTGTTTATGCTAACCTTTAAATTTACAGCTGGATGCAATTTGTGCTTTTGATTGGGAATAGTTTGCCTTTGTTTGTTTGTTTTTTGGTAATTTTGTTGAGTACAACTTCACAAATTTGAATTCCTGTGGCACTGATTTACTAACCGGAAGCTGTCATCTTCTCGCGATGTTTTTTGCTGTTATTGATTCGAAACATGGCGTCCGAAGTAGAGGCGGGCATTGCTAGTGCAGCCGAACCGGAGTCCGGAGACGGGTATGTGCGCTTGATGCAACATTTTTTTTGTGTGTGTAGATTGTATAGAATTTTTAGGTTATAATGCGGATTATATGTGTACATATAACCCGCATTAATCAGCATTAACGTTCTGTTTTTATCAGAAACACTGTTAGCAAACTGGCTAAACTTGCTAACTAGCATTAGCTTTCCTTAAACTTACAGAGGATCCCTAATGTTAGAGTTTAAGCTGGATTTATGGTCCCGCAAATGTGTCCATCCGCGTACACGTTTCCCAGCATCTGCATCTGCAGGTCCATAATTTCCACTGTATTACAAGCGTGTACAACACCGGAATAGAGCAGGGAGCAATATAGGAGTTTACCGGTTTTGGCACATTAAACCGTGCCAAAACCCAAATATCAAAAATTATCGTACGAGTAGCACAGAGTGTGGTTGCAGTGACACTTTTTTATTGTTTTATACACTCGATTTCTATTCAGGTTTAGCTTCGCTTTTCTCCGTCGCTAGCTAACGGACCAACAACAACACATGCGAGAGTGTCTCATAGGCCGGTTGTAAGACATACTTTGCACACCGCCTCCATCTGACAGCAGAGCTCACTGCGGCCATAAATTCTGCTTAAATTCCTGACCTACCGAAAAGCGTACGCAGCCAGTTTGAAAGAGAAAGCAGCTTTACACCAACAGACCCTACACTGTGTGGTCTGCTGACAGACACGTAAAATCTGGAAATTATAACTGAAGACCTTCTATCTTTTGACTTTATGTGGAAAATAGCAATTTGTTCTCTAGTAGTACGTTTTTGATTAAAAGAAAAACTAACAAAGGGAAAACAAGTGAGCATGTACTAGCTGAAATAAGATCTCTTCATGGATGGGTAAACTTTGGTTTTCCTTAAATAAAATAAAGTTAATAGAAATGTTGTTATTGCACTCTTATGGCTGCTTTTGCATTTATAATAATTGTTGGATCATCTGATTTGTCCATTGATGTTCAGGGAAACTGCATTTGGAGTGCTACCGACCATGGAGACTGAATCATCTAATGGCAAAGAGGGAATGGTACTGAGTTATATAACTGCTAAGACTTTGTTTTTTAAATTCTTGCTTTTAATTATCTGAGTTTGATTATTTCAGGAGGCAGCTGGTGAAGGCTCAGAGGCTGCTGACGCTCTCACTGGATCAGGAGATGAGGAGAGTGGCAGGCAGCTAGGAGAGGTGGAGCTGCAATGTGCTTTGTGCATGAAGTGGTTCACCGCTGACACATTTGGCATCGGCACAGAGTAAAGCCAATTTTCGGTAGCTGGTCAGTACAATATCAGCAGCTGTGTAACGGTCCTGACAGCTTTCATGCTCCAGTCTTTCTCCTCCTCTACAGGACCTGTCTGCCCTTTATGACCAATTATGTGTTTCACTGCAACGTGTGCCATCACAGTGGTAACACATATTTTCTCAGGAAACAAGCAAGTATGTGTGCCATGTGCTTTAACCAGCTAATAATCTTTATGAAGCTTGAAGATCATAACTTACTGTGTTTTGAATGACTGACAAAGTGATTTTGTTTCTCAGACCTGAAAGAGATGTGTCTCACAGCTCTTGCTAACCTGACATGGAGATCCAGAACACAAGACGAGCACCCAAAGACCATGTTCTCTAAAGACAAGGTGCGTGTAACTGTTTTTGGCTTTTCCAATGAATATTACACTTATAGGATAGCCATTAGTCTTATAAGTAGGTGTATCAAACTGTTCCCTTCCTATTTCAAACATAGTAGATGTTCATGGAACAGTTTTAAATTCTGAGTAATCGCAATCTTTACTTAAATTACTGTTGTCCAGTTCATTTCCTGACGCGCACTGAGTATATGAAAACTGTGGGTCAGGCAGTAGAGCAGGTCATCTACCACCTAAAAGAGCCATCTTCAGCTCCTTCAATATTCTTAAGGGTTAAAGGATAGACTATAGAACTGTGTTAAAGTGGGTGTGAATGGGCGAATGAGGTTTGTGGTATACGAGTTCCAGTCAAGTTAGTTTCCTAAATCATAATGGGAAATGAGCACAATCGTGTATAAACACACACTGGTGGATGGTCATCTCAGATGAGCCATGGGAGGTCAGACGGTAGTGTACCTTTTGTACCAGTTTTAAGCTGGGAAAAATGGGTCGAGTTACATCAGAAGGGGAGCTGAATGTAAAATCCTTTACAAATAATTGAAGTGAATCAAACATATTCAAGGGAGGCAGATGATCTGCTGTGGTGACAACCTATTAAAAGGGAGCAGGGGAAAGAATTCAAGCTTATGGACTTTTATGTGAAAGAATTATTGTTTACCTTTTTTTTTTTTTTTTAACTTGTTGAAGCCCTCCTAAATTGTAGGATTAATTAATTTTCAATTTTCTTTCTTCTTTTCTTTTGTTACAGGATATCATCCCATTTATTGACAAGTACTGGGAGTGCATGACAACTCGACAGAGACCCGGGAAGCTCACCTGGCCAAACAACATAGTGAAGACAATGGTACAGTGACTGCTAAAGTCAATTACACAGAAAATATAGGCAGTTATGCTTTAAATTCTCCTTCTTTATTAAAAAACAAAACAAAAAACAAACCATGTCCATGTGAAGACAGCACAGTTAGGAAAAATGTAACTGTTGCAGTGTGCACTGTACAGGAGTACAGGAGTTGTACAGAGAGAGAGCCACAGGTAGGAATGATTTTCTGTGTCATTCAGTGGTGCATTTTGATAATCTCAGTGTCTTACTGAACATGCTCCTGTGAATGGCCAGCCTCTCTGGCACCAACCTAAGGAAGTCCAGCTCCGTCCCCACAACATTAATGGCTTTGCGGATGACCTTATTGAGTCTGTTGGCATCTGCGACCCTCAACCTGCTGTTCCAGTATGCAACGGCATAGAGGATGGCACTGGTCACAAAAGACTCGGAAAAAGTCATGAGCTTTGTCCGACAGATGTTGAAAGATCTCAGCCACCTCAGAAAATAGTGTAGAGTACAGTGATGTTTTTAACCCAGTCCAGTTTGTTATCTATGTGTACTCTGAGGTATTTATAGAAATGTTGTTTAACCATTCTTATAACTATACACCCTGCTGCACTGCTGTTTCATCCCCAGGTATCCTTATATAAATAAATATGTAATGATTATTGATATGTTGTAGTATTAGTATTGAGTAGAATTTTTATTTTCCAGTGCAAAGAGCGTGATGTTTTCCTGGTGAAGGAACACCCTGATCCAGGCAGTAAAGACCCTGAAGAGGAGTACCCTAAATTTGGCCTTTTGGACCAGGTATTTACTGTTTTATTCAGTTATTTGTTGTACACTGGAGGGGCATTTGTTGCATTAAAAAAAAATACAGTGTGTAAAATATGTATTTCTTGTGTAGGACCTGGGAAACATTGGACCCTCATATGACACACAGAAACAGACCACTGGTACTCCCATGGCTGGTGGGCTCAATGGTAAGGGTGCAAAACAATATTCCAAACTGTAATAATGATAAGCACAGATTACAGTTCTGTTATATAACATTGTGTGTTAAAGAAAAAGAGGGAAAAATATTTGGAGGCGGTTTCACACCCACAGTTTGATTCGTTTGGCCCCAAAGTAAATTAATAGAATATTGTTCCTTGTTGATTTGTAGTTTTGGTTCACTTTACATCATTATAAAATAAACAGACATTTTGGATAGATTTCACAGCTGTCATCCTGCAGCAACAACTCTCACAGTTGCACATGTAAAGATAATATTTCGGAGATGTGACAGCAGATGACGGTGCACTTTATTAAACTTGACAATCCATCATTAACAAGATACTGATTGCAGGCATTATAATCTGGCTCTGGCTCAGCCAGCATATAATGTTTATAACTCTGTAGCAATCAGAATTATTGGCTTTAGATTTACTTTTCCAAGTGGATCATTACAGCTGAAGAGGTTCAGTGTTTTGAGTGCGTATGCCCAACAGGGTTGGATGTATATTTATATCAAAAGTCCCACTCAAGAGAAACAAACATAATCAGGAGTAAATAATTTAATTTTAAGGGCACAAATATTAATTCTTATTTCCACAAATAAATTCTTCACGTGTAAATTAAACAGGCTGCAGGTGTAGAACTCTGCAGCCAAACACACAAAGATGCTGTCACACATGTGAGAATATTGTTTTGCAAACTCTGCAGAAAATTCATGCTCTTGCAGCTCAATTCTCCTGTGAATCAGAGGGAAAATATACGATCACACAGGTGGTCCATTAATGTTGTGAAGGAGGACATGCTGAACATTGAAGTGTCAGAGGAGGACGTTAGGGATGGGGTAAGATAAAGACAGGTGATTTGCTATGGCAACCTCTCAAGGGAGCAGCGGAAAGAGAAGATATATTCATTAAATTGTTAAGAGGTCACTGTTATACTAACTGGGCAAAATGTGCAGAAGCATGTAATAGCAACTTTTCTTTTGCTAAAAATTAAAGCTTTTGCTCAGTTATTCCACTGTTTGTGGATTCATTTATTGGTTAGGTGTAATGTTTTCAGGTTTGGGGCTAGAGATTTTTAATTTTTTTGAGCAAGTTAACCACCTTATCTTAACTGACTGTCATCCCTCTTGCTCACAGCTGTGACAAAAAAAGCTTAGCCTTTGAAATGACTTCTTGCTTTCCTGTGCTCTCTCTCTCTCCCTCAGATTTTCATTGGTCATGCAAGCACTGAGGTCTCAGTGAAGGAGAGTGATATACAGTGTGTTAGAGCAAGTTTGTGTTGATTAAAACGTTCTCTGCTGCAGTCACTCTAACATAAAAAAATTATTTTGATTGGGCTTTTTTTTCACCGTAGAACTGGATAAAATTTCCTTGGATACATACCAAGGCCCTCCTTTTCAGGTAGAGTTGGTTAGGTTTCATTTGCACCAGTTTGACAGCTTTGACAAACTGCTGGCATGTATCATAGTAAACCCTTGATTACAATTTCCATGTCCTCCAGGGTTTGCTAGGGTCCAAGTGATGTAAATCTTGCCATCAGATGGTGAGGGCAGGGCAGACCTTGATGTGCCTGCCTATTGTTTTTTGTTTGTCTTCTCCCCCCTCTTGCTACCTGACTTGTCCACAGAGAAGTGAACATCAATCTGAGTGTAACAGGAATGACTACTGGCCATTGTGTCTCTACCTTTCCATGTCCATGTCCACAGCAGAGTATAATCAAGGCATAAGAGTGTGACTAAACTGAACCAAATGGGTTGGGTGTGAAATCAGCCTTACATGAATAATGAGCTGTAAACTCCCCAAACTCAGTCAAATGGTGTGATATGTGATTCCCATAGTGATTCTGTGCATTATGTTCCAGGTGGATCTTCTTTCTCAGGTGAATATGTGGTGTTTTGGCATCTGGAGCAATTAGTGTGGGGTTTGTGTGTGTGTGTGTGTGTGTGTGTGTGTGTGTGTGTGTGTGTGTGTGTGTGTGTGTGTGTGTGTGTGTGTGTGTGTGTGTGTGTGTGTGTGTGTGTGTCATAACTTCTCTGGATAGAAGTTGGCCCAAATGTTCCAATCAGACTTTCCGGTGTAGCACAAACCAACCCAAACTGATCCCCAAAAAGCATCTTGAGGGCAACTTCATCCACATCTAGTTGTAACCTCCCTGTCTGCTCTCTGCATCTGTTTGGTCTCCCACCCACCTTCTAAAAAGCTTTTACCCTCATTTGTGAATCTTCCTTGTCTCTGGCTTGCTGCTAATGAGCTCTGAAATCCTTCAAAATCTCCTGACTGTAATGGCACTCTGCCCTTCCAAAGTGCAATGGCTGCGAGAATAGATTTTCATTTTTGATTTGCTATTGGCTTTTACCCAATGCTTATTAGCCTCATCCTCTTCAGTTGCCTCCATCTCAAGTTTTGTGTCACAGGACTGGAGCCATAAAATTACTTTAAAAAGATAAGCTCGACAGCAAAGGAAAAAAACCCCCAAAATGACAGGTTTTAGACATTTCTAGAAGCAAGCTATACAAAAATATCCTACAGTAGTGTGAAAAATTAATTATTTTCTCGGATTTTATTTACTAAACAATTGTGTTCAGTAAATAAAATGGATATTGTGAAAATAATGTCTAGATTAGAATCTTTAATGTTTGTAGTTTGTGATGATCAAATATTTTAACATCACAATGAATTTTAAAAATTAGTTGTTGTTGTTGTTGGCATTAAGCTGTACTTGCAATGGGATGTTTATAATATGCATTTATTACTTCAACTCACACCTACATTCAGTGGTTAAACCTGTAGTTCACAAATAGCCCTTTTCTATTAGTACCTACTTGGGTTGGCTTGACATGACTCGACTCGGTTTGTAGGGTTTCCATTAGGTGTAATAAATGGTACCAGGTACTTTTAGTACCTCCTCTGCTGGGGTTCCAAGCAATCTGAGGCAAAAATCTGACGTCAACATACTACGTGCCAACGATGAGAGTGTCTCTCCTTCATGAAAATCAACACCAATTTTGAAACCCGGTAATGAGGGGGCAAAAAAAATAAGAACAATATGGTCCCAGAATCTGACAAAAAGCCATACACTGAGCAGCAGGCATACCATCGACTCAACGTCCTCCTTTGTTGTGTGGTTTGTGTTGCATGCAAATGAGTCACGGGACCTTCGACTATGTTGCTATAATGACCCCATGTACATTTGGTGGTATTCAATTGTAATGGAAAATGACCAAAACTGCAGATATACAAGTAGGTACTAGTGGAAAAGACCTATAATTTAGTTAGTAAAAGATGTTCAGATGTATATTGAACAACTGAGTAACACGCTAGAATTGGAGACAAAAATTTGACTTAAAAATTAGAAAAATAAGAACTGAGTTATGTGCAGCTACTGAGAAGCCATCACTTGAATCACTAAACTTATTGGTAAGTGGGCATGTTTGGTTAGTTCTTGTTTACTTTATAGCACTTAATTTTGACTTTCTATTTGTGTTTGGAGGAATGAGTTGAATCAAATTAGTCGGTCTTGTTCCATATAATTTACATTTTGCCAGACAGATGTGGCAAGGTCACATCAAAGAGGCATTAGAGGCTGATAGTATTTGGAAAATGCCACATAAGTCATGGACTAATTCCTGCCTTTTTGTGTCTGCTGTCCTTCCTGTTTACTCCAGATGCTGAATAAGCTGCTTTCTCCATTTGTGTGTGTATGCTTAGTGGTGGTTTTGGCAATATTGTTATAAAAAACATTTTAAAAAAGAAACAATAGTTGTATATTAAATAGTAATATTGAGCAGCAAACTTTTTTCTTTAAAGTCATTTACATATATTTATTGCAACTTGTTTTCAATGGCTGTCTGTCCACAAATTCACTGCTGCTTTATCTGTACTCTGGCCTTTGGGTTCAGTTACACCAACAGCACTTAAGCTAAGTCAGTCATAACTTATTGTAACTTCTTGTGTAATCCCGGTTCTCAAAGCACCATATGTTAGATGTTTCACTTGGAGACGCACATTGCTGGGTATTCTTGAGAAGCATTATACCAGTCCTGATCTGCTGATGATGACAACATCTGTTGGGCTGAACCACTCACCCTTAAATAGCTTGCTCTATTGCATAGTCTGGACAAAAGTGAGGAGGGAGGACCAGCATGTTGTGGCATAGATGCCCCTTAAACAGGGCTCAGGATGCTGCTAGACAACAAGTAAAGTGAGCTTGCAGACCAACTGGCACCTGCAGCCCCTGACTCGTATAAACACTGACAAGCCAGCTCAGTAAATGAAAAGCCAAAGAACTTTGCTGAAAACTCTTTTTCCTGCCCAAAAAAAGCATGCGAAACGCAGACAGTGCACATATTGTTCTTTATATGAAACCAAAGGAGACATGGAAAGATAAAAGGCACATATGAACCAATTGCGTTAGGAAACGAATGCTCTCCCCCTTGCAGAGGCCCAAATCACTGCTAAGTCTCCAGAGGCCATCTGGGGGCCCCTTTAAAATAAAATTTAAAAAAAGGACATGCAGGATTGTTGGCCAGCTGTTTTATCTCCAAACCCTACATGACAAGTAGTAATAGCAGCCTAGTAAACTTTAAATGTGAAAAAAGCTTTATGCTTGTCAATCAGGTCTTATAAGAATGATTTTTAAAAAAACTACACAAACCAGACATGGAAAGGGAATGTGAGATCCCCAAGCATTTTAAATGGTGTTAAACCCTGAAGAAGACCATCGGCCCTTGCACTTTTCAGCATGTGCAACCAGTGTAAACACAGTTCCCCCTAACATTTGAACATTAGAATGTGGGATTGCTAGAGAATGCTGATCCAGAGACCCTTTACTGATTACCCTGCCTCTACACTGCCCCAGCTGGACAAGCTTGATTCCATAGTGACTGCTCTCTGAGACTGCACGGTGCCCACTGGGCACGTCAGAAAAGCTGGATGTCACCAATGGCACAATTCCACTGTTACAATTACTCTTTTCTGCTGTGCACTGGGCTAGGTCTGAGATGAGACACCCAGCACTTAAAACCCCCTCCTCTGTAGCCAGCTGAATCAGACTACCAGGGTACCTGATGCCATAAGCCCCAGTAACCAAAGCATAATCTGAAGGTACCCTTTTGTGCAGGTGGCAAAGAATGAGGCACGCTCTGAATGCCTTCACTTTAGCAAATGAAATTGAGTGTCTTTTATACTGTCTACTTCCCATTACCCCAAACCTGCTGCGAAAGATGGCTGCCCCTCCCTGAGCCTGGTTCCTCCGAAGGGTTTTTCCTGTTAAAAAGAAGTTTTTCCTTCTCACTGTCACCAAGTGCTTGCTCAAAGGGGTTCATTCATTCATGTTCACCAAATGTTTATAATCACCTTGATCTTTTCCCACACATGCCTTCTGTGAGACTGATACCTCTTCCAGCAGCTCCAGTAAGACTGGAAATAACTGGTTTGCTGGCATTCTCTGTTACCACAAAAAGCCAAGTAATGTTCAACCTGTAATGTAGCACATTTGCAGACGTTCTGCATATCCGTCCTAGCAGTGGGGGAAGTTGGTGCGCTGTCCTCTTTACCTCAAGAGGGAATTAAAATTTCATGCGTCATCCTCCCAGTTGGATATGAGGAGCTGTGAGGTGTTATCATAGTGATCCTCATAATCTCCAATACCTCATTCAGTGGTGCCACTGTGGCTAGGTCTATTTGTGGTTAAACTTCCTCAACTCCTTGTCATCACTGTCAGTCAACGTGTCAGCCCAGAGTCGACTGTTCCCTCAGGATTGCAGGAGGGCGCTGTCATTTCTGCAGATTTCTGCACCAAACAAGTGAAAGAAAAGACCAACCTAGTAGTTAAGGTCAGGTTCAGTAAATACCAGTTGGTGTAATCAGACCTGGAGACTAGTGCCTGCAGTACTGCTAGTCTTTTTATATGTCCACTACACCTAGGTAGAGCTAAGCTAATGGAAAGCTAATTTAAGACGCCGGCCCTGCAATAAATAAATGGTTGTACAGCCTGAAAAATGAGAGGGGGGAAAAGTTGACGTAAGGAAAATTTCTTGCAGGACTGCGTGAGAAATTGGCATCTATGTGTATATTGCCTTTGCTACTGTCTGACTGTTTGTTTGTGTGTGCCTGTGTGGGTTCATTTGAATAATCTATCGTACGTTCTTGAAGGTGCTTTGGCCCCTGGTCCAGGAAAAGGAAGAGGGGCCAAACGTAAACAACAGCAGCAACAAGAGGGGACGGCTGCAGGAGCAGCTAAGAGAACTAGGAGGTACTAACTGTCCTGTACTATCATATTGCACTGTTGTATGTTCTGTCTGTCATGTATCTTGTATAACAACTGGGAGACTTGTGTTTATTATATACTCAGGTATCACCATAATGTCAGCAAAGATTATTTAAATGTGATGAATCAACTCCTGTCAAATACATGCATAGGTCATAGCTGGCTGGCTATATGCCTGCATGATGGCCATTACTGTTGTAAACAAATGTAAGATATACATCTTTGCTTACATTATATGATTTGGTGATGGCTAAAATCCATTTAGTTGATGAGGTAATTTGGCAAACTTTCACGTTAGCATTTCCATTCTGGTTGAAGACTTCCTCAAAGTGACAGGCCTATATTGTCCAGGGGAAATACTTTGGGACAAAGTCAACATAGGCTTTTTTCCTTCTTTTTTCCCCCTGATACAAAGGCAGTGGGTGAGCATTAATCAACCAGCTTCGTCTATGTTCGCAATTAAAGGCGACCAAGGGAGTTAGATTTCTGAGTCTGTTTAGGTTTTAAGGTTTAGGTAAGTCTATTCGGACACTGGGCCTCATTTATTGAAATTTGTGAGGAAATGTTCTTACCATGTGGAAAAAAAACTGGATTCCACACAAAATTACTGTTGAAATGATTACCGGAACAAACTGGTCTATTTTGTTCTCACCACATGCATATTAAGGTAAATCAGAATCATTCAGAACCATCAGCCTTGTGCACTCTCCTTACAATTTGCATGTTGCCCTGCCTCCATTTCACAATATAAGTAAATACTTTTGAGTGATGATGTTGATGATGTTGCTGTGCGATATGACCAAAATCTCATATCCCGATATTAAGACATCTATCGTCCGATAACGATATAAATCACAAAAATGTAACATTTTCTGTAAATTCTGTGAATGTCGGGCAGCTCAACTTGCGTGAAGTGTTTCCAGCTGGGCGTCGCGTACCTGGACTCAAGTGTTTTAACTGATGCATGAAACGATACATTTTTAGACATAGGTTGTAACGGCCGCCATTTTCTTTGTGAGTATTTATTACACAGCGTGCTGCGGGGAAAACCCTGTTCTAACGTTTGAGTCTAAGGTTTATTTTTTAGCACCTCACGGCTCTTTTTTGCTTCTCATCCGTAAATACTCTGCATCTTTCATGTGATTCAGTTTATTTTGAAAAGTCTCAACAGGATCCTGAGCTTTATTGTGAAAGGTTTATGTGGAAAATAAACAAGCGGACACGAGGTGGTTTTACCGTCGTTGTTGCTAACGACAACGCATAAAAACAGGCGCTTGTCCGTCTGTAGTGTGGTTATGTTAAATATAAGAGAAAGAGAGAACTTTAGGAAATTAATATAGCCACTACAGTGACCATCAAAATAATGAAAAAATATTGCCGTAAACAGTTTATTTTGCGACACCACGAAACAAACGATAGCGTAAAATGAAACGATAGACGTTTTTATATCGTCATCCGATATATATCGTTATATCGAACAGCCCTATGTTGTAAGAGAGAAGCCTGTATCTCTAAGGCAAAATATAAGCAAAAGAATCTGTCCCAGAAAATTGAATGGTAGTTTAGGAGGTCCACATAGACAGCCAGAAGAAACCGCTTTCCAAAGTGTTTGTCCAAAGTGTAAGTGACAGTCATTTAAAAATAATAATAAAAAGCAACACTTGGGCTGAAAACAGTACATGAGTGATTATGGACTTTGTGATGGATGCCGATCTCATCACCACAACCGCAGGGAATATACTTTCTTCTCACATGTTCATCACTCTTATTCTTGTCTGGATTATTTCCTAGTCAGCAGCTCACTGTTGAGACACTGTTTCAGACACTTAGACCCAATAGCTGTCAGCGATCATGCTCCTGTGTCTTTAATACTAGTAATTAAGAAGGTAATGCCGCCAAGTAAAAACTGGAGATTTAATAAATCATTGCTTAAAGATAAAAGAGAAAGAAGAAAAGAAAAAACAAACATATTCAAGAATTAGAGGAAACCATTAAATCCTTTTCATTTGATTCATTTGGTTGATTCCCAATATAATAAACTACTCAGATTAGCTGGCAGGAGGTCTTATCATCTTTTTGAAGATGCTCACTACTTTTGAGGAGACCACTCTGCAGGCGGGAGGATCCACCAGAGGTGGAGGGGCTGAATGGGCTTGGACCCCCCTGCCCTTGTTGGATTTCTGGGAATTTATTTTTAAAAAAAAAACGTAGCTTGTGGCCATTTTAGTTTTAGTTATATAACAAATTTATAGTTATATGTATGTCATAGTTATCCCTATGCATTTTTCTAATGCAAATCTCTTTTTTTCTTCGTGCAACTTTTAACACGTACATGCTACCATTAAATTATAACTTGTCATTCTATCTCTTTGCAGCGACCCTCTGTTCTCTGCTCAGCGGCTGCCTCCTCATGGTTACCCACTGGAGCACCCATTTAATAAAGATGGCTACCGTTATGTCCTAGCAGAACCAGACCCGCATGCTCCAGACCCGGAGAAGCTCGAATTAGACTGTTGGGCAGGCAAACCCATACCTGGTGATCTATACAGGGCCTGTCTGTATGAGAGAGTGCTGCTGGCCTTACATGACAGAGGTATGGGTTTCAAGGAATTTCTTTTTTTTCCTGTGAACAATACTGTGCACAAGGCTTGAGCCACCCATGACTGCTTTGTATTTTGTTAAGTGTTTTGTTTGCGGCAGTTTATTGACATATGGACAACGAAAATGGAAATTCAGTATATGAGGCAGAGTGTAGAATGTCAAGAAGTTTGAAACTCGATATTTGGTAAGCTTTTTTGTTATTCATTTTCGCAGACCTCAGGAGTACTTTACCAGGCTTCTTGACAGACATTCCAAATCTCTTCATCAAACCATCCATTAATCCATCAATCAATTGTCACATGCAAAGTTGTTACCTGCAGTGAAATTGGACCCCTTCCGAACAAACATACTCTTGAAACCACAAACATCACATTGGAAAGACAATGTGATGTTTGTGGTAAAAGTACAAGGATCACAATGTCTTTAGGTACAAAAAGTACCTAAAGATGTAACTGAAAGTTGGTCCTTTGCTAAGTTTTCTGTTATGCTTAGGCACAACACTGATTCATCCCTCAACTTAGAAGCCTTTTGTAATGCTTGAATCATTCATAAGTAAGTCGCTTAACAAATTTTCCTCTGAAAATTTTCTGGTACAAGGACTGAAACTGAATCCAAAAGTAGTTAATATCTTGATGTTCAGAAAGCCTGTACAACTGTTGCTGAACACCCCTTTAAAAAAACAAATTACAAAAAAGTCTGGTTCCTTGAAAACAAAATGGAAACAAAATATAGGTGACTCAAGACTTTTCATGGCACTTTACTTTATGGTGTGTATGAATAAGTATGTTTATTTTGCAGCGCCTCAGTTGAAGATCTCTGATGATCGCCTGACAGTGACTGGGGAGAAGGGTTACTCAATGGTCCGAGCTTCCCATGGTGTCCGGAAAGGCGCCTGGTACTTTGAGGTGTCTGTTGATGACATGCCTCCAGAGACTGCAGCCAGACTTGGCTGGTCTCAACCACTTGGTCAGTAGTGCTTTGTACTCATACAAATATGTTTACATTTACATCTACAATATAGTTTGTGTACAGAGTAGAAAGACATATATACAGTGTCATTAAAATACACTTATACAGTCTCATCAGTTGACTGTAGATCAGCTTAAAAAGAGTTTACAAGGTTATTATAGTTCAATAAAGCTAAACTAAAAATACAAACTTGGGTGTGGAAAGATATTTTTGTTAACTTGTATAAGAATAAAAACTAGAATTTAAAGAAAATTATATAGTGTATCTGAAAAATTGACTAAAAAGAAATGTATATTTTGTGCATTGAGGCAGGAATGTCATCACTGTGAGTCAAGATCATTTAAGTGTATTGCGATAACCGGAGTCTTCATTCTGAGTTAAAAACTAAAGCTATAGAAACAATTATTTTTAATAAAAAAAATAACAACAGGAAACCTGTAACAAAAACTGTTAATTCAAGCGAATTGAAAATAAAATTTTAATACAGAATAAAAAATGAAATGATGGAGAGAAAAAATAATGGCTCATATTAGACCTTTAGATTTCCCTTAGTGATGTTATTTTGTAACAGTAGTAATCTTGCTCAAAAGGACCACAGATTCAGGTTTGGGTCGGTCAGGTGTGTGCTCGGCTGAAGAGCAAGTGTGACACTCCATTCATTAGACTTATAACTGAACTGCCAAGTCAGGCTCAGACTGCTTAAAATGAGGCTAGGGTGAGGTCTGATGATGGTTTGCAGGGTGCCAGGCAGATTTTAGGTGTTTAAGGCCCTGGGGTCCTGTCCTCTGCTCATGGTGATGTCTGGGTCTTCTGTACTCTTGAGGACCTATGGCGGGGGGGCTCCGATCTCCTCGATCTCTGGCTTCTCACCCTTATCGTCATTGTTATGTAATAAATATATTAATATGAATAGTATTTTTTTTTTTTTTTAAGGAAAATAAATTGAGTAGCAGGAGAGACTTTTAGAGCTACCCTTGGCAAAGCAAATGTGTTTGGCACATCAGAATTCAGTTTGCCTTTGTGCTCTCAAAGCTGTGCACCTGAGATACTTATTATATTGGGGCTACCTGCTGTTACTGCCAATCTACAGAGCAATTTTCAGTTTTTGGACAATAAAGATTACTTGTGTATACATTTACATGTTCAAAATGCACAACATGTACATTTAATGTTGGCTTTGGCTCAGGAGGCAGAGTAGGTCACATACTAACTGGAAGACTGGCAGGGATATTAAGATACTAACCCCAAATTGCTCTCCGATGTTTCCATCGGCGTGTCACTGTTGGATAGAAAGCACTTAAGCATAGAAAAAAAAGTGCTTGAATGAATGGGTGAGTGAGGCATGTTGTATAAAGCAATTTGAGTGCTCAGTAGAAAATCACTATATAAGAACCAGTCCATATACAATCTACAATGTGACGAATGGCAACCTGTTCATAGTGTATACTGCGTCTTCTTCAGTGACAGCGGGGACAGCCTTCAGCCGCCTCTGTGACTCCTAAATAGATGGGAGGCTAAGATTTCACGAACCTCAAAATTTTGTTTAATGAGTATCTGCCATTCTTCTGTATTGGTATACATCAGAACAGGTCCTCTTTTTCCTTTCAGCTTTAAGGTTTCTCTGTCCTTAATCATGTTTCAGTTAATGCATATTCCCTTCAATATACCAAAATGAATAACAAAAACCAAAGTTTTAAGTAAAGTATCAAAGTATCATTTTTTCGCCATAATCTGGCAGCCCTAATATAGAGTTTGATACTCAGCTTTGACAAAATGTTAATACCACAATATGTAACATGTTGGATCTTATTTATAACTTAGGTAACCTGCAGGCGCCTCTGGGTTATGACAAGTTCAGCTACTCGTGGCGCAGTAAGAAGGGGACGCGGTTTCACCAGTCAATAGGAAAACATTATTCCTCAGGCTACGGTCAGGGAGACACACTGGGCTTCTTCATAGAGCTGCCTGAAGACACAGAGACAGCCAAGGCTCTGCCTGATACATACAAGGACAAGGTAACCTCAGCTACATCAGCTGCACTTCTGATTTCTTCTTGTGTTGAGCATTGCATTTCTGTCACATGTAGTTGTATCAAATGGTTCCAACGAGAGCTTGGCTGCGTTTCATTTATCTGACTCCCATTTCTCCCATTCTTACTTGCATCTCTTCTTTATGTTACTTATACAAGAGAGATATAAATGTCAATCAGATTTAAATCACTGGATACCACCGCCAGTATTTTTAAAGGAACAGCAACTGTTGGAATGATAGATGTGTTCCTCTGAGCCAGAATTTGTGTTGTAGAAATAACACAAATTAACAGTATTATTACTGGGATGGAATAGATGAGGGAACAGTAATTATACTGAATTGAATCTTTGACCATTCTGATAACCTGGAATTTCAAAATAAATAAGATGTTCTACAACATTATAAGTGAAAGACTCTTGTGGTTTCATGACTTTTACTCACATATTTCATGTTTTTATCTACATTTTCTCATTATGTTTTCATGTCTTTCTTGGATTAGTCACATCTAAAACCAGTTTCTCTTTTCAGGCACTAATTAAGTTTAAGAGTTACCTGTACTTTGAGGAGAAGGACTATGTGGACAAAGCAGAGAAAAGCCTCAAGCCAATGAGTCCCAGCAGGGTTAGAGAACTTCTCCAAAATTAATTCCAGTGGAGGAAACCTACTGTATTTTCCGCTACCTACCTCTTATTGGCCTGGCTCTTGTTTTTCAGATGATTTTCTACAAAAATGGAGTGAACCAAGGTGTTGCCTTTGAAAACCTGTTTGAGGGCATCTACTTCCCTGCCATCTCACTATACAAGAGCTGCACAGTCAGTACACATTTGCATTTGATGACTTATTTGATTTTAAGGTTGGAAGGGTTTTTTTTTTAAAGTATACTCTTACCTCTCTTCAGGTTTCTGTCAATTTTGGACCCCACTTCAAATATCCTCCAAAGGATGTTAAGTACCAGCCGGTGAGAGCTTCATACCTTTTAAGATTCCCAACTTTCTCCAAATGATCTTGAAACTTCCTCTGAGCCACTGTTTGATTACTTTCAGATGAGTGACATGGGCTGGGGAGCTGTGATCGAACACACTCTAGCTGACATGCTGTACCATGTGGAGACGGAGGTGGATGGACGACGTAGTCCTCCATGGGAGGGATGAAAACATTGAACTGACTACTCACACACCCTGGAGTCAAAAACGTTGTTCGACCTTTAGATAGCCAAAATGAAAACACTTCATGCTGCAGTAAACTGTAGGTCAAATAAGCAGCATTTCAGCTCTTGCAATATTAAAATATGGTCAGCAGTATGGGCTGAATGAATTCTTCCTAGACATAAAACATTTAAAATGACACCTAACTGTGGGCTGCATTCCATTATGTTATCATAGGGAGACGTTCCATACCAGGCTTTTCTGAATTAGTTTACTTATGGAGCTCTGGTTTCAAATGTGTATATTTTAAAGTTGTTATGCTTTAGAAAGATTTTAGTTCAACACATTTTTGGTACCATGAAGTTGTGCGTGTTGTTGCAGCCAAACGGAGCCAATTCACCATTTCACTTATTCTCTACATGAAAGTCTCTGTTATTGTCTCTTTTTGGTGATTTTTATTTGTTTGTGTTTTTTACACTGGGTTAAATTTAATAAAAAAAAATCCACATGGACAAAGTTGGTCTGATTAAATAAATCCTGGGTTTTGTTGAATGGTCTTTTTGGTTCACCCAGCCTTTTTCTAAGGAGCTGCTTTACTTGTGTGGGCTGCACATGCCCATATGTCCAATACCTGGTGCAGGAGACTAAAGTAGAACTTTGAAATGATATGTATCTATGATATACAAAGACAAATTTATACACAGTTTCTTTCCTATACTGTGTCTGAATAAGCTGTAATGAATACCATCAATCACCCACTACCCAGGAAAGTGTTCAATACCACTGGGAAAATTTTGAACCCATCCTGAAACAAAAGTAATGGCGAGGAATTCATGTCTTGAAAAAGGTATTTTTCCCAATTATAAGTCGGATTTAAGATTCAATTTAGAGTTTTTATAAATTTTACAAAAATTTGATTGCATTAAAGAGAGTGAAGGTGAAACATTTTAGAACCTATTAATATACAGGGTACAAAAGTATAATACAACAGTATAATACCTATCTCAATAATTATTGTAAAAGAAGAGCTTAGTGGAAAAGTTAAAGATGAACTTCAGTGTGGTATTACACTAAAATATGGAAGATATCAAAAGACACTGCATGCGTTTTAAAACCGACCACATCAAAATAAACATTTTAAAAGCTATTGTAAAAGCAGAAAAGTTAAAGTTGTCCACAGTCACCTGCAGCTTCTTTCTCATTCACCCGCCAAACTGCTCTGTTTCAGTCTGCAGCTCTTTCACCACCTCAGCTCTGCTCTACAGGCCTAAAACCCATTTGATTTCGCTGCTCTCCCACAGATTTCATTCAGTCTTTCCTCAGATTGGTTCTTCATGCTCTGGGTGCTGCCCAGTTCAGCTACAGTTCCCTTGCTGCTCTGTGCAACCACTAACTCACCTGGTTCTCTGTGTCCATAATCCACTGCCAAAACAGTTCAAGCTGAGCATAGCTGTCTAACCTCCAGACTCTCCAGTTAGTTGGCCTTTCTATTTTGGAGCCTTTACTGTTTCTGTTATATCTTCCTCTTTTCTTAGCAGAGATAAGAAATGCCCTTAAATAATCTCTTTTAAGCTCCAAGATATTTCTAAATAATATAATTGATTACACAGCAGGAGTAGACTTCATCAAAGTAGATGTCTTTCTGAAAATGATGTAACTAAGTTTAAGAATATAACACACCCACTGTTGTCATCTTCAACTGGATATTTGAAATTGCTACATGATGATGTGTTTCCCTCTTTATGCACTGAAGCTTCATTCAAGTTAGCTGACCTCTGTGGGAGTAGCGTTCAGGTAGCTCTACCTGAACGCTACTCCCACAGAGGTCAGCTAACTTGTTAATAATTTTGCCTCCTCAGCCCACATAGCAGACAGGTCTGGCCCGGATCTGGTGTCAAGCCGGCACTGCTGGCTGACTTCTGGCATGGTAAGTGGTATGTCATCCAGATATGGGCCAGGCCTGGTGTAGATGGCACTGTTTATGTGATGGCATGCCACATCTGGCCCGATTGTGGTTTGGTTTATGTGGCCCAGGCTCATAGAAAACAGGTCTGGCCTGGATCCGGCATCAAGCTGGCACTTCTGACTGACTGGTGTCATGTCAGGGTGTGTGTCAACAAGTTGTGGGCCAGGTCTTGCAATGATGGCTTTACAGGGTGGGCCATTTATATGGATACACCGTATTAAAATGGGAATGGTTGGTGATATTAAAGTCCTGTTTGTGGCACATTAGTATATGTGAGGGGGCAAACTCCTCAAGATGGGTGGTGACCATGGTGGCCATTTAGAAGTCGGCCATCTTGGATGCTACTTTTGTTTTTTCAATAGGAGGAGGGCCACGTGACACATCAAACTTATTGGTAATGTCACAAGAAAAACAATGGTGTGCTTGGTTTCAATGTAACTTTATTCTTTCATGAGTTATTTACAAGTTTCTCTTTGTTCACAGCCATTGACATGTCGAAGAAAGAGGTTAACACGTGAGGAGCGGATCGGAATTGTGTTGAAATCTGGTGAACGCAGTAACCGGGTCATTGCAGCAGATTTCAATGCAAGACACCCTACGAGACCACCCATCTCCCATGCTACAGTTAGCAAACTGCTTGCTAAGTTTCGTGAAACTGGTTCAGTGTTGGATTTGCCAAAATGTGGACGCAAGAAAACTGTCACTAATGAAGAAACATCAGTGGCTGTCCTAGCTTCATTCAGCAAGAGCCCACAGCGTAGCACTTGCCACATGTCACTGGAGAGTGGCATTAGTCGAACATCCCTTCGGCGGATATTAGCTACTCACAAATGGCACCCTTACAAACTCCAGCTACTGCAGCATCTCAATGAGGATGACCCAGATCGGCGCACAGAATTTGCAGAATGGGCAAAACAAAAATTGGAACAGGACCCTCAGTTCACGCAGAAGATTTTGTTCAGTGATGAGGCAAACGTTTATGTGAATGGTGAAGTTAACAAACAAAACCACCACTATTGGTCTGACACTAACCCACATTGGATGGATCCATCCAGGACTGTTGGAACAACAAAAGTGATGGTTTGGTGTGGTATATGGGGTACAACGATAGTAGGTCCATTCTTCATCAATGGAAACCTCAAGGCCACTGGAAATTTGAAATTGCTACATGATGATGGGTTTCCCTCTTTATGCACTGAAGCTGGCACGTTCCCAGAGTTTTTCCAGCAAGATGGTGCACCACCACATTATGGGTGCCAGGTCCGAGCATTCCTAGATGAACAGTTTCCTGGAAAGTGGATTGGTCGTCGTGGGCCAGTTGAATGGCCCCCAAGGTCTCCCGATCTGACCCCCTTAGACTTTTATCTTTGGGGTCATCTGAAGGCAATTGTCTATGGTGTGAAGATACGAGATGTGCAGCACCTGAAACTACGGAAACTGGATGCCTGTGCTGGCATTTCTCCTGCGGTGTTGCTATCAGTGTGTGAAGAGTGGGAGAAGAGGGTTGCATTGACAATCCAACACAATGGGCAGCACATTGAACACATTTTATAAGTGGTCAGAAACTTGTAAATAACTCATGAAAGAATAAAGTTACGTTGAAACCAAGCACACCATTGTTTTTCTTGTGACATTACCAATAAGTTTGATGTGTCACATGGCCCTCTTCCTATTGAAAAAACAAAAGTTGTATCCAAGATGGCCGACTTCTAAATGGCCACCATGGTCACCACTAGGGGTGGGTTTTAATAATCGATTCATCGATTAAAATCGATTCTGGCTTGGATAACGTGAAATCGATTCATTAAAATCCTGAATCGATTTTTTAATATAAATTTATTTTGCCCGAAACGCCAGAATCTCAGGTGAAACCTCACAAAATTTCAACAACCACCAAACAGCCAAAACAGTAAATGAGAGCAGGTACACGGATTCTGCACAAGGACCTAAACACACAGCACGGACCCGCGGATCAGAATCAGTGAGATGCCGCCTTTCTCACCCGACAGGCGCTGCAGCTTTAAGTGGCTGCACGCACTCCCGCGTACGGCAATCACTTTCTGGCAGACAATCACTTTTTGGCACAACAACTGCACGGACACGGTCAGGGCTGAAAGCAACAGCTCGCTGATTCTGATGTTTCGGTGGGTCCGCGCTTTGTGTTCACGTCCTTTTTGCGCTGATTCTAAAGCTGTTAGTTTTATCTCTCTCCAAACAATATTGACTGAACCAGCAGCAAAAGAAGATCCAAACTACGCTTCACATAAACATCGTCATGAATTCACTCTGACTTTTACTGTTTTGCTTCCACCACAATAAAAATCACACTTCATGCACAGCTCTCTCTCTCTCTCTCTCTCTCTGTACTTCAAGAACAGTTTCCCGTCTAAAAATCTGTTTTCTGCATTATTTGCTTGCTTGCTATGCACAAGTCTACCGTTGTTTACAGCGCTGTCCGCCGCTGTTTTTTCCTTTTTTTCGTTTTACATACTTCCGAAAAGAAAACTAATTTCTGCCGTTCAATACTGAACAAATTTAAACTTTTTAAAATTATGCAAAATGCAAAATGCTTAGCCATGTCACTAATAAAACCGCTGTAACGTCAGAGGTAACGTTCATGTGTTGATTAATGGTTTTCTTTTGGTTTTGATGTACTGCAGATACATATTTTTATAAAATCCCAGGCCAGGAAAACCACCTTCATGTTTTTCTGTGTTTTATCTTCAGCTACTTTGACACAAAGGCATCTGCTGTGACGCTCACACCTTTGATAAAGTCTTGCATGTGTCAGCTTCCTTTTTATAGATACAAAAATATGTAAATGTACTGATCTGAATTATAATATTTCTGACTGTCAAAATTTCCCAGATTTAAATCGAATTTAATTGAATCGAATCGAAGTGAATCGAATCGAATCGAATTGAATCGAATCGTGGATCGAATCGATTCGGGACCTTGTGAATCGGAAACGAATCAATTCTAGAAATCAGTGACGATACCCAGCCCTAGTCACCACCTATCTTGAGGAGTTTGCCCCCTCACATATACTAATGTGCCACAAACAGGACTTTAATATCACCAACCATTCCCATTTTATTACGGTGTATCCATATAAATGGCCCACCCAGTATTTATGTTCCTATTTTTCTATTTTAGTTAGAAGATTCAAATGCTATGTTACAATACTATACTGCTATGGTAGCCAACGTTTCAAATGCAGGTTTGACAGGTTTGTGAGTGTACACTTTATCCAAAACCTAGTGAGGGTTCACTCATGTTTACCACTGGGTGGCTGTAGCTCAGGCGGTAGAGCAGGTCAGCAGGAAAGTGTATGATTGGGTGAATGTGGCATGTTATATAGAGCACTTTGAGTAATCCGGGAGAGTAGAAAAGCGCTACATAAGAAGCAGTCCATTCACTGTCTGAACAGAGTTTTGTCATGCTATTTTTGCACTATTATGTTCCAGCACATGTTGTTATTACATGGATTGATTAAGGTACACATTAGGCTGACATCTGGGGCCAGAGCTGAAACTGTTCTGGGCCAGCACAGGGGCCAGCAGTGTGTCTGCAACTGGCCTTGTGCTGCCCATGTGTGCGCCACCTCTGGCAAACCTTCTCTGGGCCAGCAAAGGGCCATCATTCTTTGCGGTATGTGGCCCATGTGTAAGCACAATGTGTGGACCAGATCTGGGCCATACCAATTTTGCTATGTGGGACTACATATGACACTGGATACTGTAGCTCCTGTGAAAAATAAGGCCTCAAATCAGAAGTAATTGACTCCGTGGTATAATTCGCAAACACGTAGCATAAAGCAGATAACTCGTAATCTGGAGAGGAAATGGTGTGTCGCAAATTTAGAAGATCATCATTTAGCCTGGAGAAATAGTTTGCTGCTTTATAAGAAAGCCCTCCGCAAAGCCAGAACACCTTACTATTTATCACTGATTGAAGGAAATAAGAACAACCCTAGGTTTCTCGTCTCTTCTGTTGCCAGGCTGACAAAAAGTCAGAGCTCTGCTGAGCCAACCATCCCTTTAACGTTAACTAGTAATGACTTTATGAACTTCTTCACAAATAAAATTTTAACCAAGAGAGAAAAAATTACTCATAATCATCTCAGATATGTAATATTATCTACAGCTACTTTGAGTACCATTGATATTCATTTAGTCTTTTTCTCCAATTGATCTTTCTGAGTTAACTTCAGTAATTACTTCCTCCAAACCATCAATGTGTCTTTTAGACCACATTCCTACCAAACTGTTCAAAGAAGTCCTGCCATTAATTAATGCTGCAATCTCAAATATGATCAACCTATCTCTAATAAATGGCTAAATGGTTCATAACAAAAAATTCTTGAAAGGGTTGTTGTCAAACATCTTACTGATCATATGCAGAGGAATGGCTTATTTGAAGAGTTTCAGTCAGGTTTCAGAGCCCATCACAGCACAGAAACAACTTTAGTGAAGGTTACAAATGATATGCTTATGGCCTCTGACAGTGGACTCATCCCTGTGCTTGTCCTGCTAGACCTTAGTGCAGTGTTCGATACTATCGACCATAATATTCTATTAGAGCGATTAGAGCACATTGTAGATATTACAGGTACTGCACTGCAGTGGTTTCTATCATATCTATCTAATAGACTCCAGTTTGTTTATGTAAATGGGGAGTCTTCTTCACAGAGTAAGGTTAATTATGGAGTTCCACAGGGTTCAGTGCTAGGACCAATTCTGTTTACATTATATATGCTTTCTCTAAGGCAGTATCATCAGAAGGCATAGTATACATTTTCACTGCTATGCAGATGACACCCAACTTTACCTATCCATGAAGCCAGATAACACACACCAATAAGTTACACTGCAGGAATGTCTTGAAGACATAAACACCTGGATGGCTGCTAACTTTCTGCTTCTTAATTCACATAAAACTGAGGTTATTGTATTCGGCCCTGAAAATCTTAGAAATATGCTGTCTAACCAGATTCTTACTCTGGATGGCATTACCTTGGCCTCCAGTAACACTGTGAGCAACCTTTGAATCATTTTTGGCCATGATATGCCCTTCAATGCACATATTAAACAAATATGTAGGACTGCTTTCTTCCATTTGCGCGATATCTCTAAAATTAGAAATATCCTGTCTCAGAGTGACACTGAAAAACTAGTTCATGCATTTATTACTTCTAGGCTGGACTACTGTAATTCATTATTATCAGGATGTCCTAAAAACTCCTGAACAGCCTTTAGTTAATCCAAAATGCTGCAGCAAGAGTACTGACAGGGACTAGAAAGAGAGAGCATATTTCTCCTATATTGGCTTCCCTTCATTGGTTCCCTGTTAAATCTAGAATTGAATTCAAAATCCTGCTCCTCGCGTACAAGGTTGTAAATAATCAGGCCCCATCTTTTTTTAATGACCTTGTAGTACCATATCACCCCATTAGAGCACTTCGCTCTCGAACTGCAGGCTTACTTGTTGTTCCTAGAGTATTTAAAAGTAGAGTGGGAGGGAGAGCCTTCAGTTTTCAGTCCCCTCTTCTATGGAACCAGCTTCCATTTTGGATTCAGGAGATAGACACTATCTCTACTTTTAAGATTAGGCTTAAGACTTTCCTTTTTGCTAAAGCATATAGTTAGGGGTGGATCAGGTGACCCTGAATTCTCCCTTAGTTATGCTGCAATAGGTGTAGGCTGCTGGAGGATTCCCATGATGCACTAAGCATTTCCTTTTTAGTCACCTTTGTCACTCAACATATTTTGAGTGAGACTCAACAGAGAGGTCTTTTAAGACCTCTCTGCATTAAATCACACTTGTTATTAATCTCTGGCTCTCTTCCACAGCATGTCTTTCATCCTGTCTTCCTTCTCTCTGTCATGATCCTGGGTCATTTTGACCCAGCGTTTTGTGTTTCCTTGGAGTTCATTTTGTGCCTTGTTTATTCTGATTTTGTATTAGTTTAGGGTTGAACCTGGAGTTTAGTTTTTTATCAGCCCTACCTGTGTCTGTCCTCAGTGCTCTATTTATGTCCCCGTGTTTGTGTTGTAAAACAGTCTGTGTGTTTCCTGTTTTACTTTGAAGGTTTGTGTTCTGGATTCCCTGTTTTATTCTGAAGGTCTCTGTCGTCATTGTGTTCAGCTTGTGTCCTCCTGTCATCATGTGTATTAGGATCAGCTGTTCTTCCCTCCTGTGTGTGATTACCCAATTACCTTGTGTGTGTATATTTAGTGGGTGTCGGTCTGTGTTCGTTGTCGGCTCGTCTGCGTTCTCTGCGTTCGTCTGTGTTTCTCTGTGTCTCTTGGTATCCTGCTCCCCTGCTCCTTAGCCTGCGTCTCGCTGCGCCTCTCTCCGTTTCGTTATGACTTCAGGTTTGCTCTTTAGTTTATCCCAGTTTAGGTCTTCTTCAGTAACTGCTCATGCTTCATTGCCCGTTTTTGCCACCCTGCCACTCTGTAAATAAACTCTCACTCATATCATCAGTCGGCTGCCTGCATTTTGGGTCCTCCTTTCATTCCACAACACGACTGCTGCCCCAGCCGTGACACTCTCACCCCAACCGGTCGCAGCAGATGGCCGCTCCTCCCTGAGCCTGGTTCTGCCAGAGGTTTCTTCCTGTTAAAAGGGAGTTTTTCCTTCCCACTGTCACCAAAGTGCTTGCTCATAGGGGGTCATGTGATTGTTGGGTTTTTTCTCTGTATGTATTGTAGGGTCTAACTTAGAATATAAAGCACCTTGAGGCGACTGTTGTTGTGATTTGGCGCTATATAAATAAAACTGAATTGAACTGAATTGCTTTGAGTCTTGATGTTTATGTCAAATATCTGGTTCAGTCTTGTTTTTTTTTTCATTTTAAAATTATTACAAGTTAATGTCTTGATGCATGCTCAGTCATCCAGGTAAAGAAATCCCAAGACGTCCGGACATCCAGGCGACCCAGGTAATCCAAATAATCATAATTTATTATTCAGATGACATTTATTATATTGGAATTGTTAAAAAAAACATTTGTTTAAAAATTCAACTACTTTTAAAAAGTTGGGATGGTGTATTCATTTGTTTTACCTGACAGAAGCAGAAAATGCTAATATAGATTAGGTGTAAGGAAGACAATGAAAACACAAATAAATGCCTGCTGTTCTGCAATTTAAAGGGAAGAGCCCTTTGCTGCTACAATGACTTGTTGTTTTTTGGTGCCTTTGTGTAGACTCTACTGGGATTCAGGCCAGAGTTATGTATTCCTGACTTGCTGTAGCCCTCACTGGACAACAGGTTCTCTCTGCTTTCGTCTGAATCTGAATGATGCTGTTGGAGTAAAAAGATGAACGATATCTTTAGCTTTTCCAAAAGCACACACATTTTGACAGAACGTATTTCATGTCCTTACATGTTTGCGAAAGATTCGGCGCAATAGGCTGCGTTTGGGGCTCTCTGGGGCCCGGGACCAGTCGAGATCTGGAGAACGAGATCCCTCAGGGCCAAAAACATTGAGTTCTTTAAAACATTCCGTTTCTATTAGCTACATGGAAGACAGAAAAGGAAGGTGAGGTTTGATGCTCTTGTCTGGATTAACCCTGGTAATGTAACCTAGAACTTGCCTCATTTTGCCAAATTATTGAATTGCTTCCTGTGTTGAACTCGGAGTAGAAGAAGCTGTCAGTCTGGTCAAGATGGACTCCTTTCACTGTAGAAAATTCTTCTATGTCCTGTACATCAGTGCAGTACACCAGGTTGGGCTAAAATAAAAGACCACATGCAGTGAATACAAATCTAAACGGCTTTAAGCTTGTTAAAATGAACACTTCTACATTTGGTCGGTTTTTATTTAAGTATTTTACATACTATTTAAAAACCAAAGTCACTTGACAAGATAATCCTCCCATTTAAAACGCTACATCCAGCTAAACAGAATCTAATTTAAATACATAAATGTAATCCTGTATGTATGTATATATAGAGAGAGGGATATATATATTCAAAACTCTATATCTATCTATCCCTCTCTATCAATCTATAGATATAGATATCTCATTGGGTACTACTTACATCAGGTTTAAATGGAGGATTAACAAGTCCTGCCTCCAGCATCCGGAAGTTGATCTCTTGGAAGAAAGGATGAGATTTTACATCTCTTCCCCCAGACTCCTGGGATCCCAGCCTCTTTGTGGGGTCCTTGGTCAACAGCTACAATAGTGGAAAGAAAGGTGTAATCATTGCGTGAAGGATGTAATACAGCCTCTTCAGAAATTGGGTTTAGTAAATCTCTAAGGTGTAAGCAACCCTGAACCTATGCTATTAGAATATGACTTAGTACAACAATTTCCAAAAGCTATGTCTTAAGAATCAGGCTTAAGAACAGACATTCTGACACACAGGGGATAAAGGTATGATGTGCATGAAAGAACATTTTCTGTGCATGCTGAAATAAAATAGTTTCATTTTGAAGAACTCACTAAGGAGCAGATGTCTTTTGCCTCCTTGCTGAACTGGTTACCATATTCTTCATGTTCATTCTGAATCCTTCTCTCCATTTCTGAGGCTTTAGGATGTTCTTCTTTGGCCCTGAAAGGGGGCCGACCTGCAGTCATTTCATAAATAAGACACCCGAGGCCCCACCAGTCCACACTCATTCCATAATGCTTATAGCCAATCACCTCAGGAGCTGAAATGGGAATGCAAACGAATAATCTGTTTATGCTTTGCTGCTGTGACTTATTGCCAAGGCAATATTCTTGTGTACTCTGTAACTCTATGTTTCCATGTCGTGAAAATTATTAAAATTATGCTACCTTCAAAAATATTTATGGTTGCATGGTTAACTCAAAGTTACACTGATTGTGCACCATCTGTTAATGGCATAGTACTAAAGTACAGCGTGGCCCTAATTCTCCTTGAGTTGCTATCTTTTCAACAAAACACATACAGTGCTTCTGGAAAGGATTTACAGTGCTTTATTTGTTACAAATGTTATGCCTTATTTCAAAGTGGGTTAAAGTAATTTTTTGTCAGATCTCTCCAGGAATGTTTGATCAGATTCAATCAAGTATGGGCTCTGGCTGGGCCACTAAAAGACATTCACAGAGCAGTCCCAAAGCCATTCCTTTGTTATCTTGTCGGTGTGTTTAAGGTCGTTGTCCTGTTGGAAGATGAACCTTCATTTCATTCTGAGGATCAGACTGCACTGGAGTAGGTAATCATCAAGGATGTCTCTGTACAATATTGCATCAATTCTTCTGTGACTAGACCCTGACTAGTCTCCTAGTTCCCGCTCCTGAAATACAACCCCAGAGAATGATGCTGCCACCACCATCCTTCCCTGTAGCATGGCATTGGTGCCTAGTTTCCTCCAAACATGACACTTCAGATCAAAGACTTCAATCTCTGTTTCATCAGACAAGACCAGAATCAGACCAGAGTTTTATTTCTCATAGTTTGAAAGTCCTTCATGTGCCTTTTTGCAAAACTACAGACGGGGTGTCGTGTGCCTTTTACTGACAAGTGGCTTCCAGCTGGCCACTCTACCATACAGACCTGACTGGTAGAGTTCTGCAGAAATGGTTATCCTTTTGGGAGGTTCTCCTCTTCCCACTGTGCAATGCTGAAGCTCTGCCAGAGTGAACATCTAGTTTGGATTCAGGAGATAGACTAAGAACCTTCTACCCTGATTGGTTAGAGTAGCCAGGAGGCCATCTCTAGGAAGAGTCCTGGTGCTTCCACACATCTTCCTTTTATGGATGATGGAGACTGTTGTGCTCACTGGGACCTTAAATACAGCAGAAATCTTTCTGTACTTTTCACCAGATCTGTGACTCAATACAATCCTGTCTCTGAGGTCTATAGACAATTCCTTGAACTTCATGGCTTGGTTTGTGCTCTGACATGCACCAGTCAGTGAAATAGACAGGTGTGTGTGTCTTTCCAACTCATGTCCAAGTAACTTTACCACAGGTAGAGTCCAATCATCAATCAATCAATCGTAGAAACATCTGACCAGTGCACCAGGATGTAGGTCAGTTTGGAGTCTTATGGCAAAGTCTGTGGATAGTTAAGTTACAGTTGTTGATTTTTTTTAATACAATTGCTAAAAATTCAAGCTATTTTTTTTTTCACTTTGTCAATATGTGGTATTGTGTGTAGAGGTGAAACAAATGAATTTAATCAATTGTGAAGCAAGTGAAGCACTGTGAACATTTTCTGAAAGCACTTTAGACATAAAGTCATAGTAGGTTCTTTCTTCCCATCCAGTTGACAGCATCAGGTAATTTGGAAGGTTTTAAACTATTACAACGCAGGAATTCATAGATTCTACATTGGGGACACCAAACATCCATTCTATCAATGCATGGCACAACATAGAAGAACCACCTCGGCAGGACAAGACCAGCTAAAGATCTGCACCCAAAGGTTAAAGGTCGATCTTTTGATGATGCCAATGTTCATATTTTGGACTGAGAAGACAGACTGTTTGAAAGAGGAGTTAAAGACGCCATCGATATTCACTGTGAATGACCATCATTGAATAGAGGGGGTGTCTTATGACACTAACTGTCAGTCACTTACAATGCAGTTTTAAGATCTATTCCCAGGTGCCTCAGGTTACATAATAGGGTGAGCCAAGGTATCACATTAGTTTCTCTCAAAACGTCTGCTGATCATGATCCACGCCTTTTTCTCACCTTGGCTCATGTGATGAGGCACACATTTAAGGGTCAACAACCCTTTTAAGGGACAAGCCCCACTAGGATTTAAATACCTGGGACTCATTTGGTTTTAGAACTAAAGAAGTTTCATGGATGAGAGGTGAAACGTCTTCAAGAAACTTAATGAATTCCAGTACCCCTCTTTTTTTCAAAGTTCCTTAGAAAGAAACAAAGTCACCTTATACACAAGTAATCACTGAGTTGTGGGATCAATTTTCTAGAAAAATCCTAAAGATATGAAACTTTTCCCAGTGCCTCTCCCACTTCAAGAATTAACAGTGAGCAAAGCAACCTAACACAAGTTGGAAATAGAGTCTACTAATAAAGCAAATTCAACAGTATTACTTCTCATTGGGAATTGTCCAAATTATATATATATATATATAAATATATATATATATATATAAAAAAAAAACACCCAGCCCCTGCGGGCAGTTTTATCCTTCAAGCTCGGGTCCTCTACTAGAGGCCTGGGAGCTTGAGGGTCCTGCACAGTATCTTAGCTGATATATATATATATATATATGTATATATATATATCTCCATCCATCCATCCATCCATTCACTTCGCTTATCCTTTCCAGGGTCGCGGGGGGCACTGGAGCCTATCCCAGCTGTCATAGGGCGAGAGGCGGGGTACACCCTGGACAGGTCGCCAGTCTGTCGCAGGGCCAACACACAGGGACAGACAACCATTCACGCTCACATTCACTCACACATTCACACCTAGTGACAATTTTTGGATTATCCAATTAACCTATCCCTTCAAACTGCATGTCTTTGGACGGTGGGAGGAAGCCAGAGTACCCGGAGGGAACCCACGCAAACACGGGGAGAACATGCAAGCTCCACACAGAAAGACCCCGGCCTGATGGTGGAATTGAACTCAGGACCTTCTTGCTGTGCGGCAACAGTGCTAACCACCGTGCCACCGTGCTGCTATGTATATATATGTATATATATATATACATATATATATGTATATATATATACGTATATATATACATATATATATATATATATATATATATATATATATATATATATAAAAAAACACCCAGCACGCCCCTGCGGGCGGTTTATCCTTCAAGCTCGGGTCCTCTACCAGAGGCCTGGGAGCTTGAGGGTCCTGCGCAGTATCTTAGCTGTTCCCAGGACTGCGCTCTTCTGGACAGAGATCTCCGATGTTGTTCCCGGGATCTGCTGGAGCCACTCGCCTAGCTTGGGAGTCACCGCACCTAGTCTCCGATTACCACGGGGACCACCGTCACCTTCACCCTCCACATCCTCTCGAGCTCTTCTCTGAGCCCTTGGTATTTCTCCAGCTTCTCGTGTTCCTTCTTCCTGATATTGCTGTCATTCGGAACTGCTACATCGATCACTACAGCCGTCTTCTTCTGTTTGTCTACCACCACTATGTCCGGTTGGTTAGCCACCACCATTTTGTCCGTCTGCATCTGGAAGTCCCACAGGATCTTAGCTCGGTCATTCTCCATCACCCTTGGGGGCATCTCCCATTTTGACCTCGGGACTTCCAGGTTATACTCGGCACAGATGTTCCTGTACACTATGCCGGCCACTTGGTTATGGCGCTCCATGTATGCCTTGCCTGCTAGCATCTTGCATCCTGCTGTTATGTGCTGGATTGTCTCTGGGGCATCTTTACACAGCCTGCACCTGGGGTCTTGCCTGGTGTGATAGACCCCAGCCTCTATGGATCTTGTACTCAGAGCTTGTTCTTGTGCTGCCATGATTAGTGCCTCTGTGCTGTCTTTCAGTCCAGCTTTGTCCAGCCACTGGTAGGATTTCTGGATATCAGCCACCTCCTCTATCTGCCGGTGGTACATACCGTGCAGGGGCCTGTCCTTCCATGATGGTTCCTCGCCTTCCTCCTCTTTCTTGGGTTTCTGCTGCCTGAGGTATTCACTGAGCACGCTGTCAGTTGGGGCCATCTTCGTGATGTATTTGTGGATGTTTCTTGTCTCATCCTGGACTGTGGTGCTGACACTCACCAGTCCCCGGCCCCCTTCCTTCCGCTTAGCATACAGCCTCAGGGTGCTGGACTTGGGGTGAAACCCTCCATGCATGGTAAGGAGCTTTCTTGTCTTTATGTCAGTGGCTTCTATCTCCTCCTTTGGCCAGCCTATTACCCCAGCAGGGTACCTGATCACGGGCAGGGCGTAGGTGTTGATGGCCCGGATCTTGTTCTTACCGTTCAGCTGACTCCTCAGGACTTGCCTGACCCTCTGCAGGTACTTGGTGGTTGCAGCTTTCCTAGCGCCCTCTTCATGGTTCCCATTCGCTTGCGGGATCCCCAGGTACTTGTAACTGTCCTCTATGTCTGCAATGTTGCCTTCTGGTAGTTCAATCCCCTCAGTTCTGACTACCTTCCCTCTTTTTGTTACCATCCGACTACACTTCTCCAGTCCGAACGACATTCCAATGTCATTGCTGTATAGCCTGGTAGTGTGTATCAGTGAATCGATGTCTCGTTCACTCTTGGCATACAGCTTGATGTCATCCATGTACAGGAGGTGGCTGACAACCGCTCCGTTTCGTAGTCGGTATCCGTAGCCAGTCTTGTTAATGATCTCACTGAGGGGGTTCAGGCCTATGCAGAACAGCAGTGGGGACAGAGCATCTCCTTGGTAGATCCCGCACTTGATGGTGACTTGTGCTATGGGCTTGGAGTTGGCCTCTAGTGTTGTGTGCCACATCCCCATTGAGTTCCTGATGAAGGCTCTTAGGGTCCTGTTGATCTTGTACAATTCTAGGCATTCCAGTATCCAGCTGTGGGGCATTGAGTCATAGGCCTTCTTGTAATCAATCCAGGCAGTGCACAGGTTGGTCAGTCTGGTCTTGCAGTCTCGGCTGACCGTTCTGTCTACCAGTAGCTGGTGTTTTGCGCCTCTGGTATTCTTGCCAATCCCTTTCTGTGCCCCGCTCATGTATTGACCCATGTGCCTGTTCATCTTAGCCGATATGATGCCTGACAGGAGCTTCCATGTAGTACTGAGGCAGGTTATTGGTCGGTAGTTGGATGGGACCGGTCCACTAGCCACTGAGCATTGCCGTTATGGGTTGCGTCCTTCTCCCATATGCTCTTCCAGTATTGCTCCGTCTCCAGCCTTGGTGGTGCTGTTCTGTTATTGTTCCCTTGCCACTGAGAGTACACCTTTGCTGGTTCTGTGAAGAACAGCTGGTTTATTCTCCTGCCTTCTCTCTCTCTGGTGTACCTCCTCAGGCAGGTGGCCAAGGCTGTGAGTCTTTGCTTGACAGATTCCAAGGCCTCAGGTATGGACAGCTTGCTGTATTTCTTATGCACCTTCTTTGTCGCACCTTTCTGCAACTCCGTTAGTTGGCTAACCTCCCTCCGTGCTACTTTGATCTTGCCCTCTAGCCTCCTTCTCCATGGAGGGTATTGCCCCTTGTGGCTGTTCAACTTGTAGCCAAGCATCTCACTGATCACTGCTGCCGTAGTGTAGATCAGCTTGTTAGTGTCAGTAATCGTGGTTGTAGGTATCATCCGTAGTGCTGCGTTAACATCATCTAGCAGACCTTCTGAGGGTACGTCACGTAATCTTGGTAACCGGCTACGGGGGATCCAGGTTTCAAGCTTGGCCATGATCCTATCCTTCAGGTCAGTTCCTCTGGCACTCAACGATCCTTCTCTTATCGCACTTGGGGCTATGTACCCAAGCTCGGGTGGGGGTGATGATATCTCCCCCCTGACCTGGCGTCCTGACTCCTCCTTGCCGTAGCATTTATGTTGTACCTCGTCAATCTCTAGCTGTGAGAGCAGTTCCTTCTTTCGAATGTTGGAACACTGAGCTACTAGTTGTTTCGCCGTCATTGTGGATGTTGGGTATCGAAGAATCCATAGGTCCCTCATCCTATTCATGTAACCCCTTCCGCCAGGGTTACTTGCGTAGTAGCATTCCAACAACGCCCTGTTTTCGTCTCTTGCCCACCGATGCCTTCTTGTTCCAGTAGCCCACTTGTCATCAGGGTGCCCTGGTTCCTCAACACCTGACGTGGACCTTGTTGATCCGGGCGACGTCCGAGCCGGCATGCCTTCATATTTATCTGTCTCGCTCATGTCTGCGGTAGGCTCGCTTAGCATAGGGTCTAGCCTTAGATATATATATATATATATATATATATATATATATGTATGTATATAGGCCCTTAGTGATAGATAAACTTACATAGATAAAAACTATGTTCTTACATAGATAAAATCTATGTAAGAACCAAGAATTTACTTAAGCACTCCATTCATCTGTGTGCAGGCCAGTATGCACCACTAGGAGGTATGGGTAAAAGTCATACAATAACAGAAATAAATTCATTTGTTTTCTAACATACTAATAGAATATAGTGATTTATGTGGGTAATTAGAAGTTCCATACATACCCATATAGCCCAGTGTGCCCACCCTGCCTCGTGCCCCTCCCTCAGACAGTTTCACAGCCAAACCCAGGTCAGAGATGCGGATGTGTCCTTAATCGAACATAAAAGTAAGATTAACCAAAATTGGATCATTGTTGAGAGTATTTTGCTTACATACTTTCACTTTTGCCCTGTCAAGTTATGCTTCACTTTCCTCCAGCTGACACAAAGGGAAACTACAACTGTTCTTTCATTCCAAGAATAAAGGAACAGGTGTGGGAGTTTCTATAAATAGATAACAGGTTTTTTACTTCCTCAAACTACTTTTCTTTTCTTTTCTTTTTTTTTTTTTACCCCTGTCAAAATACAATCAACACAGATTTTTCTTGAGAGCAGGTAGATTCATCTGATTGGCTGCATGAGCAACTGTGTGGCATTTCAAACAGTCAGATTATTTCCAGAGTTAAAAATAGCCAGAAAGTAACTGCCAACTTTTTTACTATGTGCGGATGTTGGAATTCTAACTGCTTGAATGTTACTGTAGTACATGAGGCTATTTATAACACATGAATGATAAAAAAAACCACTGTTTTGTAGTTGTGCATACCATGGTCATCCAAGAGAATGTTCTCTGGCTTCAAATCTCTAGAAGAAACACAGCATTTAAAAACTTCTTCCCAACTAGCAGAGATGTGATTTAATGCATGTAGAAATACACTTACCTGTATAATATTGACTTCTGGTGGAGGTGAATTAAACCACAGCAGACTTCTGCGGCGTAGAAATGTACCCTGTCTTTGGACAGACCAGGTGACCCCATGCGATGTATGTGATACCCTAGGTCACCGCCACTCATCATGGTCAAAACCATACAGAGATTGTGCTTGGTCTCATAAGCATATGCCAGATTCACCTGAACAATAAAAAAATACAATAAAAATAAGAAAACAGAACTCACTAAGGCATCAGCTATACTGTAAATGCAGCTTTTACAAAGCTTTTACAGTTTTTTGTGTCAGTTCCAACCCAACCTACATGAGGTGGAAAAGTACTTGAAACAATTCAGTATAATTCAGTGTAGAATACCACCCACTATGAAAGAAAGCCAATCATAATTATTAAATATTATCCTTAAAAGAAACTGAAAATACACATTTCAGAAAAATAGAGTTGTGCTCACTGAGTACAAAAACTGTAAATCAATCTAAAGAAAATACTATTTGATCACGAAATTCATCTGAATCAGTATGTCAGTATAAACAGAATTCTGTCTGACCAAGGTTGTTTTTGAACTTGCTCTCTCCCTGATTATTTTATACTCAGCTATATTGCTGAGAGGTGGTACTGTGGCACCAAGAAAGTCCTTGGTTTGAATCCATTCTGAGGCCTTTCTGTGTATAGTTTTCATGTTCTCTCTTTGTCTGCATGAAGAGGATGGATGGATGGATGAAAGAAAATTGATGTTCTTCCTGTTAAAAGGGAGTTTTTCCTTCCCACTGTCGCCAAAGTGCGTGCTCATAGAGGGTCATATGATTGTTGGGTTTTTCTCTGTACGTATTATTGTAGGGCCTACCTTACACTATAAAGCACGTTGAGGCAACTGTTGTTGTGATTTGGCGCTATATAAATACAACTGAATTAAATTGAATTGAAGTCAAAGTGTAACTTAATAACAGTGTATATGTTTATTTTAAAGAAGAAAGAAATATCTACCATTGTAACGGTGCAGGTCATGGATTTGCCTTTTAAGAATAAGCCAACTTTGCTTACACAGATAACACTGCTAAACAAATATACTGATTAAAAACAAATGAACAAGTGAAAATCATCACAATGAACAAAAACCAGTTTAAAAACGTAAAAAAATTAAGAAATACATTTTTTTTAATGAGGCAAATATTTGAGGAGCACAGCAGTCTCACCACAAAGCGACTATCCAGTTCCTCTAGTATCCGTTTCTCATTGAGAGCCATATCCTCTCCTTTCCTCTTCTTCACATGGGTTTTTTCCAGCTTTTTGCAGGCATACATCTTTCCTGTGGCTCGCACCTGACAGGCCCACACCTTGAGACAAAATTACAGGATTATAAGATCTAATGCTGTTGCCAGTATCAGAGCTGTTCTATATGTCAAAAAGGAATAGGTTGCTGGAAAGTGAATAGTATACTAATATGTATACAATTATGTAACTAGTATGCAAGTATACTAATATGAGATAAGGGAACTAAAGAGGAACATAGATGTAGAACAGTGTTATAAAGGTCCATGAATTTCCCCAAGGGAATATGCAAAATTGAAAAAACTAACATTAAAAACAAAAAACTCCCTTCATTTTGATACACCGTGGGTAAAAGCATACCTCAAAAATATATGGCATAAAGTGTCTAATATGCTAATACTGTGCCTTAGAGTAAATGCCAACACATACATACCTCTCCAAACCCTCCTTTCCCCAGCAGTCTGTACTGTCGAAATGTTTGCTTCGTGATAGGCTGCCTTGAAAGAGACAAACATGATGTTTTCATTCTAAATATTTTTGAAAAACATTTTTAAAGAAGAACTGTTAATACCAGCTACTTGGCTAACCACTGATCCATGAAACAATTAGTCTCATACCTTTGTTGGGCATTACCCCACATTACCACTGTTGGGCATACACATTGAAGAGTTACTGACCTCTCCAATTGTTTCCACTGTAGAAAGCGGTCAAAGAACATGCTGTCCTGGTACTGGGCGAAGGGCTCTTTGCTGAGGTATTTATGTAGGTCTCTAATCCAAAAAAGAAAGATGAACCCCATCTGCATGTGCCACACTTTAGAGAACTGATTCTGAAAAGCAGTTCTTCTATACAAATAGAAGCTACTGGACATACTGTATATATTACTGTGTATATCGCAGTAATTTAGCAAAATAACAATGTTTAGAAAAGTAGTCATCACATCAGACCAGCAAAAATCCAGTTAAGCCAGTAGTTAAAATCATATACAGTCAGTATAGTGGAGTTTTATGGTTAGATGTATTCAGATGTGGTTTAACCTTCCCAGGAAGATTTGGGCATGGATGTCCCAGAAAACGCACACCAAAATTCAGCCGTGCAATACTCAAAAAAATTGCAGAGCACACCAGAAAAATACATCTCAGATTCTATAGACCTCTGTTAGCATGCTAAATGTTAAAGATTTATAACAGTACAATTACAAAAAGATCTAATAAGTGTTGCTTCCCAGGAGAAACTTGCTTCTCTCTAAGAAAAATATGGCATAGCTGAAGACAAATCTGAAAACCCTAAACCTTCTGGAACAATGTCCTTTGGACAGACAAAACCAAACTGGATACAACTGGCCTTAATGTATGATGCAACATTGGTGAAAATAAAATGCAGTACGTATGAAGCATGGTGATGGAGGGGTGAGGATTTGGGCTTGTTTTACAACCACAGGACCTGGGCACTATGCAGTCATTGAGTCGACTATGAATTCCTATGTATACCAAAGGATTCTAAACTGCATTGAGTCCCATAAAAACATTTGGTAGAAGTAGACAGTAGAGATATAACTTACTCCCTGCAGCCATGAAAGACATCACCACAGGGATTGAGCTCCAGACTCTGTTTGCAGCTTCTTTCATGCCTCAGTAGGATGGACACACACTCACTGGACTGAGGGGACATGGATAAACTTGGATAAAGTGATGTGTAGCACAATATAAGAATTCTTGTTTCAAACTTAAGAGGAGGAAGTAATTAAAGAAAAATATTGACTGTTGTAAAATATCAACCATGTTTTCCACACGTGTTGTCACACCTGTTTCATGAGGAATCTCTGGATGATGCTGTTCCCAAACGCTTTCCTTTCATCATCTGATTTAGTGTCAAACTTGTCCTAAAGGAGAAAAGAAGTATTAAATTTGTTTGCATAAGTAGATGCAGAGTATATATGTACAGGTCAGTTCTTCAAAGGGTTTAGACAGTAAAATCTATTATCAGACAGAAGGTCTGATGTCAGTTTTTCTGAACTGATTTGAGCTATTTACTGCAAAATTTTTAAGTGATCAGACATAGATGCTCACACGTAAAGCAAATCACCAGCAAATCAAATGGTGTAGCTCATTCACAATCTGTAACTCGTGCAATAAACTTAAAAAGATCTTGTGTCAATGAATAATTAATTGCTAACAAAATGAAAAGTTCTTTAGAAGTTGTTTAAACTCGGGTGGTTAAAATGTTTCAGATAAGCACACTTCTCATCTAATTTCTCAGGTTTAATATTGCCCTTGAGACTACCTACTGTATTATTTTTCTGGGAATGATTGATTGTTATGTGTATCGAAATGAATACTCTTCAAAAGCTAGCATCTAGAGTACATTGTTTTGAATTTAAATTGTAAAAAAAAAGAAAAAAAAAGAAACTACATTTCCATGTAATAAGAGGGGAACTAATATTTTTTCTGCAATGTTTACAACACAGCGAACAGGAACAACCAGTATCAAGATAGTGGGATTGCTGGACATCCTGATGCTGATGGTTTCGGTCTTTCTCAGAGATCTCAAACTTAAGGCTTTTTACCTGCATTTCATAAGCAGATGGAATATCCTGGATGTGATGACTTGCCAGTTGAAGTAATGCTAAAAATGTTAGTTTAAAAAAAATGCAGTGGCATTCACAAATGCTGAAAAACAATAGGAATTAATGCTGGTGCTTTTGAGGGTCAGGCTCATTAGATACTACCTGTCCAGTAACACTTTGTTTGTGCACAGGATACAAGGTTATATGAGCTGTTGTATCTACAGGAGTAACACTAAAAACTCTTTTCCACTTAGTATGATACGTATCAGTCAGGTCCAAGTAAAGTTTACCTTCTTGTGCACTGAAGTGAAGTTCAGTAATCAAGAAAGAAAGAAATTAGCGAAGAATAACAGATGGAAATTACAACATGCTATAAATTGTTTTAATGTAAAGTGTTATGGTGTGATTGTTCAAGTATATTTTCAGTTCTCAGCTTTCTAATGTTCTTCATGTTAGTTTCAATCACATTTGTTTTACTCTTAATCTCTTACTACATATAATCTTAATGCGTTCTCTGTACTATAATGAATCTCATATGAATTTGTGTGTTTATGTTCAATTGTTAGGGTCTGCTGCCCTCTCGCCCACGTCAGTCTCAAAAAATGATATTTTAAGTCTGAGTGACATTTACAAAAGAATACACAATATAATAAAATTGTTATATTACTAAGACAGCTTGAGGGTTGCCTCGAGGTGCCAATGTTAATGTTATTTTGTGCTCTATAAATAAAATTGAATTCGACGCTATGGTATGTCATACCATAGATATCACATAGTGTGTCATACCACACTTCATTTGTACACTTCATTTGTAAGATTTACAGTCGCTCATTTTTAGCAGAGAGGTAGCATCTAATGAGAATGATATATATTTCGATGAGTCTAAGAGTTTTACTTCTCAAAATTATAAAATGATGGTTAAAATCTGCCAAGCCCCCAGGTGTAAACTAATAGAGAAATGACTATATGACTTGAAGCACTTTCTAACTGGGGGTCCCGACTTCTCTAGTCTGCATGTTGAGCTATCCTTGCGCAAGATACTAAAACCTCAAGTTGCCCCTGATGCATCAGTGTGTGTGCTTAAAGCATTTCACAAGTCCGTTTTCCTACAGAACACACCATCATCACCCATTTCCCTTTTCCTACATTTTCAATGAAGCCTGCTCCATCACTCTAGCCCCTGGGAACACTCGCTACCACTTCATCCAATTTACTTTATTTATTTCCACAACACTTTTCATATACTTTTCCTTCAAGATTACCCCATATATGGTTTGGTTTCCTATCCATAACACGGTAAGAACTGTTTGAATACATTTCTAATCCTCCTGGCCTTGTTTCCCTTCCATCTGGTATGCTGCACACACAATATATCTATCTTCATTCTCTTTGTCATATCAGTTAGCTCACTGACACAAACATTTTGGCAAGTGAATTACATGCTTTTGCAGGTTAGTCTTTTGACATCCTTTAGGTTAATGGCAACTCATGGTCAGGGGTAAGGTCAGCAAAAAACTGTAAAGCCAAAATTTAGGATGCTTCATTTGAAAGAATATTGTCTAGCCCAGTCCTAAATGAGTGTCCATTGAACTTGTGATGTAGGAGGTTAGCTATAGTTGTTTGCTACATGTATGACTGTATGGGCAATGTATCTCAAAAAATGTACCAAAGCTATTGAGAAAAACTGTGATATCAGAACTTCTGTATCAAATTCAGTTACTATTGTGCCTGCTGCATGCACGTCTGTTCTAATTCCATCTGTTAACATTTAATTTTTAAAGGTAAAACTAAGTAAATAAATGTGTACGGGAAAGTCAAATTGTAGTTGTTTATGAATTTGTTTTTCTAATACATGTCTGTTTTGTTCCACAACTCCACCCACATTAATGTTATTCTAGAAATGTACAGTATAGTGCAGACCCACGATTGAAAACGGTGAATCGAATTTGAAATTTGATTCCATTTCTTAAAAGTGCTTTTAAAGTCACAGATATTTTTCAGTTGTCAAGAGTTGGTTTTCATTGTCTTGTTTATTATTTTTAATTATATAGAAGAAGCGCACCACACTGCGATGTCATTACTTAAGACACACAAGACCAATGCAACTATAGCTTCTGAAATAATTACTGATATTTAAGTGCCATTATTTTCAATATTTTTCAGGACTCAAATTCCAGTAAACACATTTTTTAAAGTTTATACCAAATCATCCTGAAGGGAAATGTAGTTCTGCAGATCAGGCCGACTCCGACAGAAGAGCTGAAACAATTTCTTGCCAATAGGCTGCTTCACACATAGACTATAGTAGTCTCGTTCTAATGGAGAAATATAAAATAAAATATATGGTGTAAAATCTCACAAAGAACCTTGTTTACACTTATGAAAAACAGTTGCACACACACACCTATGTTCATGGCCAGGTCTTTGCACTGGGTAATGTGGGGAAAGCGAAGCATTTCTTTCCATTTCCAGCTCCTTCCCTTGCTTCCCCCACCTACAGACAGTGGGGACACAGAAAATGATTTTTTAGTGTTGCAAATATGCATACATGCTTATAACCAAAGTGCTGACGTACTGAATAACTGAGGCTGAGATGTCAATCAGCATGCCTAGTCCTTCAGGTTTCAGACAATAGCTTTTTCGACTACATTGACTGAACTATAAATAGCTCCCAGAACAAACAGAACAAAGCCTGTGGAACCGCATTACTCTGCAACGTACTTTACACACTATCACTCACAGTTTGCGTCTCAATTTCCACACTCCAAATTTATTTCCTGTCTCAAGTAACAGCAAATACATTCATGTTGCCTTCAGACAGAATTTCACTTTATTCAGAAATGCTACATTGATTAACTGATTTATCCTAAACTGAACTGGTTTGAAAAAACACATGACTTAAAACTCATCACTGATCAGTTTCATCATACACCACTCTTCAACACTGTGACTGAGAAATCAGTGTCCTGAGATAACCCATATAAGCACTGCTTCTGATAAAGGTCATGTTCCAAAATGTTTGAGACATAAGTCAAAAGTTGTGAGAATTTCAGCATGTCATCTTCTCACATAAACTTTCTGGATATAGAAATTGCTTACCTTCTCTGGCTTTAACAAGAGCGGTATTTGCCGCGATGCTTTCAATGGTTTCCATGACGCACTGTGCCTTTGCACTACAAGTTACCTTTAGTTCAGTACTGCACAGTAGCCTTCATGCACAAAAGTAAAAATACAACTGCAGTACCTGTGAGTCACTAATGAATGTGGGATACTTAATGTATGACAGTGCACTCCAAGCATGGGACACGCCCTAAGTAAGACAGGAGGGACAAAACACAGGAGATGTGAAGAGCATACAAATACATCGAAAACTGTAGAGGGGTGATGGATTTGCAACAAAAGCAAAATACACTGAAACAAAGAATTATTAGAAAAGAGTTTCTAAATGTTAATATTGGCCATACTGAGAACCTTCACAGACACTGGCCATTTTTGATCAACGAGTTATCAGAATTTAGCTGGTTTTGGTCTACATTTTAGTTCTGAAGTTACTCCCATTTTGTGTCCAAAACCATATTTTGACCAGAGTTTAACTTTTCAGCTAATACTTGCAAGCTTGGTTAGCAAGCTGCATACATAAACTGTATGACCATGATACAATAACATCATAAAACTAGAATCTGGAAGATTCACACATTGTGGAACATCTGTGCCGAGTATAACCTGGAAATCCCGTGGTCAAAATGGGAGACGCCCCCAAGGGTGGTGGAGAATGACCGAGCTAAGACCCTGTGGGACTTCCAAATACAGACAGACAAAATGGTGGTGGCTAACCAACCGGACATAGTGGAGGTAGAAAAACAGAAGAAGACGGCCGTAGTGATCGATGTAGCGGTCCCGAATGACAGCAACATCAGGAAGAAGGAACACGAGAAGCTCGAGAAGTACCAAGGGCTCAGAGAAGAGCTCGAGAAGATGTGGAGGGAGAAGGTAACAGTGGTCATCGGAGCACTAGGTGGAGTGACTCCCAAGCTAGGCGAGTGGCTCCTGCAGATCCCGGGAACAAATGGTAAATGGACTGGTTCTTATATAGCGCTTTTCTATTCTGTCTGAGCACTCAAAGCGCTTATACAACTAATTCATTCACCCAATCACACTTCTTCTAAACTAAGTGCTAATTATCTAACATGCATCGTAGAGCAATATGGGGTTAGTATCTTGCCCAAGGATATTTGGCATGCAGACTGGAGCAGCCTGGGATCGAACCACCGACCTTCTGGTTAGTGGTTTACCTGCTCTGCCACCCGAGCTACAGCCACCCACAACATTGGAGATCTCTGTCCAGAAGAGCGCAGTCCTAGGAACAGCTAAGATACTGCGCAGGACCCTCAAGCTCCCAGGCCTCTGGTAGAGGACCCGAGCTTGAAGGATTGACCGCCCGCAGGGGCAAGCGGGGAATTATTTTATAATATATATGCCAAATTAAGCGTTCTGAAACACTGAAGCTTGTGTTGAAAAAGGTTCATCACTCAAAGCTTTTCAACACAATATTCTTTGGTGGCATCTGGTGGCCAAAAACATAAAAAGCAAATTGAATCTACAAATTAAAATGAACAACTCGTCCCTACTTCCATGTGGGTATGCAATTAACCAGTGGACAGGTACTTTTATATATAATACATTATAACTTATATAATGTATTTTTCATTTATGCTTCTGCCCTGGGGGGTAGAATTGCTTTAGGAATATGCAGAGCATCTTCTCTTCCTCACTGGCTCCATGACTCTCAGTATGGCGCAGACTGGTTTGCTATGTCTTGCACAAAATTACCACCAAAAACACCACAAATTGCTCCAATTATTGAGTTTCTTATAAACCACTGAATCAGGTACTGAAGCAGTGATGCACCAAATGAAGCTCTGGATGTCTCTGACCATGTGACTCTGGCCAGGCGAACAGACCCTGGACACAGTGTTTCTGAAGCGCTGCGTTTAATTTATATATTTATTTAATTTTTGGACACATGCACTTGAGCTTTAGCTTGAAACAGACCATTAGTATCCTGGGATCAGAATCTACTATTTACCTGCTTCACCTGCTTCACTCACCTTGTTTCTCAATGCTGGTTTTCTCTACATTGCAGCCTGTGCCTGTCCTTAGCTGTGTTATTCTCGGCTCCCCCTCCTGCCCTCCTTGACTCACCTCCTGGACCCTGGAAAAAATTAAGCTGGACAGATGGACTCCAAACATCTCCACCTTTTAGGACACTTTTCTGCATCACAACACTGAAAGGAAGATACAGGGCACCTTTTTTGCCCTGTATCTAATTCAACTTAAATCACCCTAAAAATACAATCAAACATCATTAGGTTCCTCTTCTCCCCCTTCCTCTTTCAACTTCGCTTCCATATACTTTCAGCTTCAGACACCATTCACATTTTAAAAAGATGCCAATGTCATGGTCCTCTAGTCCTCCTGGCCTCTCAACTCAGTTTTCTGTCTTTCTCTCGCTAGTTTTTTTTCTATCTCTCTCTTTCTCAGTCAGTGCGTTTGCGTGTGCTTGTGCGCATATGTGTATGCCTTGTGTTTTAAAGGCAGGTCTTCATCCTGCCTCTGCCTACCATTTCAGTTAATGGAAATCACACTAGACCTCCTAGAACGAGTTTAGTGGTATTGGCTCCTCAATAAATACGCATTTGTCATGCTTTGGCTTTTTGGGACTGCAGTTATGTTTTGTTCCTTTCTGTACAGAATACCTGACCACACTCACTCCCTGAGTGTCATGATTATGATTAGATTTATATTTTTCTAATGAATAAGCCATGAAGACCAATTAACAAAAAAAACAAAGAAAAATGTCCAAGTTTTGGCTGAAAATCAGAATTGTCTGTCTCATCCATTTGCAGCTGGTTCATTTGTGCTGTCACATTCTCATAGGGTGTAGTTAGTTTGTTTAGGCAGTAGGTGTGAATCATGTCAGTGGTGTCCAAATTTTTATGCTTGAGAATCTTTTCTGAATGTCTCCCATGTGTGTGTGCAAAGGGTTGAGTACGTTTACAAGCATTATATTCTGTTAATGTTAATTACACATTATTTACATTACATTGTTTACATTATTTGACATTATGACTGAGGGCTGAGCCCCCCCTTGAAGGTTTGTTCCTAAACTCGCCCCTTGCAGTAGCAAGTGCAACTTTGATTTATGTATCTGCACGCAATGGATGTTGTAGCAAAGACATGAAGTCTAGAGGGTGACAGTGTGAGGGTTCTCTCAGCTCATTGAAATTCACAGCAGGCCACCAGGAAACGTCCTTGTGTAACATATGGAACTCATTTTCATGTTATTATGCTTCTGATCCTCCATTCATCCAGGACTAATACAAATCCAGGGTTAACAAACGGGCAGAAAACGTCTCTGAACACGCATCCCGGACATAAACTGTGCAAACTGCTGCCTTCAGGCAGTCGCTAAAGAATTCTTTTTACAGAAAAAACAGCCGCTACAAGACAGGACTTGTACTTTGCTTAGCTTCTTAAAACTTGTTTTTTCTTACTTTCTGTTCACACATATTATATACACTGTCTATTTAAAAACCTATCTTTTTTTTTTTTGATGCAGTGAGCAAAGTGAGCCAGAGTTAAATTCCTTATTTTGCCAAATAAAGATGATTCTGATTTAAAGAAGTCCTACAATAAACATCAATTGAAAATTATTTGACTAGATGGTGCGATGTAGCCGAGCCCAGGAACACGGCATAAAAGGAGTGTAATGTACGAGCTTATATACTGCTGTTAAAGGCAACATAGATGCACCTGCGTCTTAAGGACGCTATCTTTGATCCGTTCCCTGATTGGTCCGTTGCTCTTAGAGGCGGGAGCTGTCTATGAAGCCAAGCACACTATTAGGCAATACGCCTGGCTATCAAGATGAATGCGCCTACCTGCCACTTCCTGCTGTCGGTATTTATTCATTTTCACTTTTTTTTTTTTTTTTTAATTCTGGGGATAATTTGGCACGTCACTGCCATATTTGAATGATTTCGTCTAATGTATCCCTTGCAGCTTGTGGATCGTGCGGACCACACGTTGCGACCTTGGCTTCATGTTCGGCTTAAAGGAGGAGTAACCCTCCTGGACACCGCTTGGAAAACACCGTTTGGATTTTAATGAGCTACAGCTTCGGGGGTTGTTTTAATGTGGGCTCATATTGTCGTCTTTGTTATTGCAGCAGCAGGAGGAGGGAGGGACTGTGCCATGGAAAGGTAGGCACAACAGATGTGTTTGTATGCTTTTCTCTTATCGTTGATACAGACTTGGCAGCAGGCCTGGCAGTGCGCGCTTAATAAATAGGCTACTAGAACAACCGCGGCGTACGACGTCGCTGTCACAAGACGCCGCCTGCGGACACCCGCAAACATGTTTGCGATGCGCATGTTTTCTATACAGGCGCGTGGATGTGTGTCTCTGTGAGGCTTTTGACATGTATTTCAGCTGCCAAAAGATGTCTGTGTGGTAAAGTGCTCGCTTCAGTGTTGAACTGGCCTAAAGCACAAAATGCCTCTCCCCCCCCTCTAAGAAACTAACTCGTCATTACCCCCACCCCTGCCTCTGCAGGGTCATATGTAGGGACGTGGCAGCATATACAGTAGAAACAACATTGTCGACACACACACACAAAGGCTAACTGCGCTATTATTACAGTAGTATAGTGCAATACAAAAAATCTGATACTTGCTTTGATATTAAATGACGTTCCTTCTTTACTCTAACTTTCTGTTGGAGTCCAGCTGAGGTGAGTGAGGTGACCAATTGAATCCCATTTTGGTTTAATTAGTGGAAACAAACCCTTCTATTGCAGTGACCTTAAACTGTCCCATAATACTGACATGCTCACACCCTGTGCATCTTTTGAGACTGCATAGTAGTAATGAAGTCCACTGTATGCTGTTTGTCGTATTTTGACACATTCTCAAAAAAATAACTGTTTTCAGACTATTTAGTGAAATAATCTGCTGTTTTCCCACAGTATAAACACATGAATTCTATCTATATAAATAAATACTTGAATAACATTATCAGTGTGATAATCTATTCATTATGGCACTTGTTAGTTGATGGGGTATATTAGGAAACAAGTGAATATTTTGCCGTCAACATTGATGTATCAGAAGCAGGAAAAATGGGCAACCATAAGGATTTGAAGGAGTTTGCAAAGGGCCAAATTATGATGGCTAGAGGAATGGGTTAGAGCATCTCTAAAACTGCAGCTTGCTGTGTGTGTTTCCAGTCTGCAGTAGTTTGTATCTGTGGTTATCAAAAGTGGTACAAGAAAGGAACAGTGGTGATCCAAGAATGGGGATCAAACTGCTGAAAAAGGTGATACTGGTTCTGACAGAAAAATGTAAGAATACACAGTGTATTGCAGTTTGTTCTGTATGGGGCATAGGCACAGACCCATGCTGACCCCTGTCCACTACCTAAAGTGATAACAATGGGTATCAGACCTCAACCATGGAGCAGTGCAAGAAGGCGGCCTGGTCTGATCAGACCTTGAATGATATAATAGTGGCTTATTTCACAGTGTTCATCAGAGAGGAGGAAGAAACTGTCTCTGCAGTGGCTGGGTTTAGCAAACAGCACTGTAGGTAGGGAGTTCTCAGAGTCCACCATCATTTCTACAATCTTGAGCGGGTTCATCCCCAGCTGATCCACCTCCCATCTATACGCTGATTCGTCATCGCTGATCAGATCAATGATGATGGCGTTATCTGTGAACTTCAGGAGTTTCACAGATGGTTCTCCTGAGGTGCAGTCATTAGTGTAAAAGGGGAAGAGTAGCAGGGAGGGAAGACAGCCCTGGGGAGGCTGGTGCTCATGATCTGTGTGTGGGATGTGATATTCCTCAGCCTCATCCATCCACTGACAAGTGGAGGTGGGTACAGTAAGCTGGATGAGCGTCCAGTGGAGGATGTCTGGGATTACAGTGTTGAAGCCCCAGCAGAAGTCCATGAACAGAATCCTGGTGAACGTTCCCGGTTGGTCGAGGTGCAGTCTTGACAGACCTATTTGCCCATTAGGCAAACTGCGGGAGATCCACACTTGGGTCTGTGATGTCCTTCAGGTAGCTCAGCACCATACGGGGCAGAGAATATTTCCTCTAATGTAGAAGGGAAAGAAAAGGAATATGTAAACATGGCGAAAGCATTTAAAACATGATTATCTTAACTGGACCTTCATTAATCCAGCAAAAATGCATGGCAACAATTTCAGATGCTGGCCAAGGAGAAACAGAATGACAAAACATTGTCAGAAAAATATTCTCCAAACGTAACATCCCAGTGCACTTCAGACTCATCAACACCCTTTGACAAAAACTGGCTCATCACAAGGGCAAAACACCTGAGCTAAACAGTGTAGTTTTTAGGACAGACTCATACCTTAAGCGGTGAAATATCTTCATAAACTAAAAAGAAGTCTGGTTTTAGGACCATCATAAAGTTTTCTATCAGAAATAGGGAAAGGTTCCCTTTCATAGAACTTGTACGTCTAAATGTCCAAATGTTTCAGTCTAGCCTTGATTTAAACTTTGATTACCATGCAGCTACAGAGATAAATTAGCCCTCTTCACAGAGCGGTGTTACCTGAGTGGGATGCATCAGTCAGCAGAGTAGAAGAATGGGTTGTCCATTTATTGTATATGTGTGTGTGGTTGTTAGAATTCTGGCGGGGCAAATATTTTATTTTCTAAAAAGAACACAAATTACTTCTGAGCTGTTGCTATGGTGTAGAGGTAAAGAAATTTTGTTAAACACCAAACAAATGCATAGTAATAAGCCATGGTGTGGGAAAATTTTTTGAAAGCACACCAGATCTCAGGGGAAGAAATCATGCTCGATATCTATACTGATATGGATTGGGTCATATGTAAGGAATGAAAGGATGCCACATTGTTTGATCGACCTACAGAGGGGTGAATTCAATAACACCATGAGAGTTAAAGTTCAAAAGTCAAAGCGTTTCTGGTCAGTCTGAGGATTTCATGCTCCTAATGGCAGCCAGGGTGCTTTGGTCTAATATGTAGTGGTCTGTATGTCCCTCCATGGTTATGCCTTCCCAGACCATCACTTACTCACTGGCAAAGCGGTCATGCTAACACAGGGTCTTATTGGTTTTATGGTCAAGCAGAGAGAGGGTGTGTTCACTTTTCGCTCTACTCCAGGGCCTGCCTGTCTGCCTGCAGTGAACTCTATTGTCAGATTGAGGCAGTGTACAAAGTATGTACTGGTCTGTGAGCCACTGTTGCTCGTGTCTTGTGTGGGTAGTAGAGCACGCCAGTGGTGGACCTGGCCAACCTAGTGTTCTATAGCAAATACTCAGGAGATAGGCAGACAGCCATTTGAATACTGTTAAGATGGAAACAGAAACTCAAAGTTGCTTCATGTCTTCTGTTTGCAGGCATGGATGACAGGTTATGTGTGCCCCCAGCTAAAGGCCTCAGTTGCCCTTACCTGTGCATCCATTCAATCCCTCTGTGAGCATGTATCGCAGGAACGGGCTGTCGGATGGTACTAGCATCAATTCAGTCACCTCAGAGGTAAGGACATGCTTCTACAGAGTTTATTGTTTGTTTATTTTTATTTTTGTTTTTTGCTCCATTATAAAACATGCTAGTTTTATAATGGATGCTTCCATTATTTTGCTTTGCGCACAGAAACAATATTATTTAAAAATAAAGCCAAAAGCTACAAGGGTCAAAATTATTAGTGTCCCATAATGCTAATAGCCAGTTGTGTATCCTTTCTGCTAGATAACAGCCTGCAGTCTCCAAAAAGAAAATCCCAGCCCATTCTTCTTTGAGGAATCTCTTAAGCTCTAGATTTGATGGTCTTCTGGCATGGTTGGTTTCTAATTCACCCAACAGATTTTTAGTAGGATTTATGTCAGGGCTTTGTGCAGGGCTAAATCAGAATCATCTTTATTTGTGCACACAAACAAGGGATTTGACTCTGTCCTCTCTGCATGCAAAAATAAGGCTTTGTGATACGTTCTCAAGTAACAGTTCAAACCCTTGCAATCCACGGTTCGGCACGCACGTGATCCGAAGATTCGAAAAAGAAGAAAAAAAAGTATGTGTATGGTGCGCGTGGTCAGTCTGTCAAGCGATAGTTATGGCCAGCGCTAGCGGCTAGGGTTTTAAACTATGATGAACGTGCTTGAGCCCCGCTATGATATCCCGTTGCGCGTCCACTTTAGTGGTAAGATTGTTCCAAGCATGTATCAGCAGGAAAAGTTTAAAGTTATGGCTGAACTGTCTCAGGCATCTTCTGTTGCCCTAACTACAAATGGGTAGACCTCCAAGGACACGGAAAGCTACGTGACCGTGACAGTTCATTATATCACAACAGAGTGCGATATAATGAGCAATATGTATTATTAAGAATCGTTCTATCCACAATAATATTAGATTAGTTTTGGATTTATTGGACTATAATCACTTAATTGAAGATGATGGTGTGATTCTTTTTTTAGACTTCTATAAAGCATTTGATACGGTCGAACATCCTTTTATTTTTAAAGCTTTGCAGTATTTTGGTTTTGGTAAAAAATTCATAGATTTAATTTCTTTGTTATACTCCGATATCAATAGTTCTATTTCTTTACCTTTTGGAACATCTAAACGATTTAACATTAGTCGAGGAATCCGTCAGGGGTGTCCAGCTTCTCCGCTACTTTTCATTATTGTAACAGAACTCTTGGCTATTTTCATAAAACACAATCCAAATATTCAACCACTGAACTTAATGGGAGCCCCACTGATTATAAGTCAGCTAGCAGATGATACTACACTGTTTTTAAAGAACATGTTACAGGTTCCTCTCGCACTAAATGAAATTTCACTATTTTCAAAGGCCTCTGGTTTGTATCTGAATATTAGAAAATGTGAAATATTAACTATTCATGATGGAAAACCCAGCATCTCTCTTAATATAGCTGTAAAAACTGAAATTAAATATTTGGGTATTATAATCTCAAAGAATATAAATAATAGAGAAATCCTAAATCTTGAGCATATTACCCAAAAATCTAAAAAGATCCTAATCAGCTGGTTACAAAGAGACCTTTCCATCTTTGGACGTGTCCTACTTACCAAAACAGAAGGTATTTCGCGACTGATTTATCCATCTCAATGTTTATATATTTCCAATAAACTAATCAAGAATATAAATCAAATTAACTTTAATTATATTTGGAGAAATAAGCAACATTATATTAGGAAGAATGATGTAGTGAAGTCTTTAGAAGAAGGCGGATTGAATGTGATTGATTTTGAAGCATTGGATGGTTCCATCAAACTTAAATGGTTGCAGTCTTTCATAAATAATTTAAATAATATTTGGTTTTATTTCCCAAAAGTAATTTTTGAGAAGCTTGGTGGCATTGAATTTCTCTTAAAGTGTGATTTTGAAATCTCCAAATTACCAATTAAATTATCCAATTTTCATAAACAGGTTCTCCAGTACTGGAAAATGATTTATAAGCACAATTTTTCTCCACATACAAATTCGATCTGGAACAACCGATGTATATTGATAAAAAGAAAATCCTTCTTTTATAAGGATTGGATGGACCACGGAATTTGGACCGTTCTACACCTTTTAGACAATGACGGCAATGTATTATCGTATAATAAATTTATTGATAATTATGGCTTAGTATGTACTCAAAGTAAATTCATTAAAGTTGTGAAAGCCATTCCCCCTGCAATGATTCAGATGACTAAAGCCAGTTTAACCTATTCTTCCTTTATAATCCGTGAACCATCCTTATTTATTGATGATCGTCAATTTAAAGGAAAGACTTGCAATAACAAATTTTTAAGGACAATTTTAACCAAGCAACTTTTTCCTTCTCAATTAACAAGAAAATATTTGTTTAAAGATTATAACTTTAGGTTTTTGACCAAGTATCTTTCCTTTCCAATTCCGCCAAAAGCTAAAGAAATTCACTTTAAAGTGTTAAATGCCATATACCCGTCCAAGGATTATCTTCACAAGAAATTCAATATAGATACGAACACATGCACACTTTGCAACACTGATATTGAGACTACAGAGCACCTTTTCTACTCATGTGAAAGCATCAGATCTTTTTGGGATGGTTTCCAGTACTGGTTAACTTCTAAAAATATTGACTGCCCTTCTCTAACCTTTCAAGTAATTAGAGTTGGCCTACAAACAGAAAATAAGAAAATAGAATTTGGGATTAACAACCTATTTATAGTCGCAAAATTCTTCATTCATAAATGTCGCTTCTTGAAAATTACTCCGATCTTCGCTGCTTTTAAAAATGAAGTCTCTTTATTGAAGGCTTCATTAGACAAATGTAATGTTAATAAAGCTCACACCTTACTTGATTTTTTGATGCAGCTTCTAAGCTAATGTAGATAGACTGTATGTGCGTGGACTGTACGTTCTCCGTTTTTTTTTTTTTCTTTTTTTCTGTGTTTGTTTGTTGTTGTTGTTGTTGTTGTGTTTTTTTTTTTTCTTAGTATTACTTTTCTTTTTGATTTAGTTATATCTTACTTTATAAGGAAGGACATTAAGATAATTGTTTGCTGCTGGAGACTTCTATTACTGTGCCTTTCCTTTCTTTTCTGATTGATGGCTGCTTCGTTCCTCATCACCCATAACTGTACATTTTTGGATGGATCTGCTTAAGTTCTGCGATGTATTTTGGTACATTGTACAATAAAAAAAAAAAAAATGTATTATTGTAGGGTCTACCTTACAATATAAAGCGCCTTGAGGCGATTGTTGTTGTGATTTGACGCTTTATAAATAAAATTGAATTGAATTGAATTGAATTGAGTGGTAGATACAAAGCCCTATATTGTACCATAATTTGTTTTTATATAATTGCGTGGAATGAGTCTTGAGTTGAATGTTTTTAACAGGCAAAAAATACTTCAATAAGTAAATAAGTAAATGTTAAATTTTTTTCTTTTTTTGCTGATCCGAAAATTGATCCGTGACTTAAAACCGTGATCCGATCCAAACCGTGAGATTTTTGACTTTGTGAAGCTTTAAGCATCACAAAGTTAAAGCACCTCATTGCTCAGCATTAGTTTGTGTAATGGCTCAATTTTTTTTTTTTTGTAAAAAAGGTCAGTTTTTCAGAGGGCTTAATAATAATGACACTGGTAATTTTAGTTGGATTTCTGAAATATTTCTATTACGGGTGCAAATAGAAATAATTGGTGCTTTCTAAAGAAAAATAATATGTTTAGAATTGCTATGTTGAGAAAAAAAAAAAAAAAAAAACTTTCATAGGGGGGTTAATACCCAGGATGGCAGAAAACATGATGCCCTAAACATTATCTTACGAGTGGTGTCTCTGAAATATAAAATGTATCCAACATTGAACTTTGTAGTAGAAAGCCGGTGGGTTTATTTGTTTGTTTGTGTTTAATGTGAGTATTCAATTTATAATTTTTATATATTTTTTATTTGATATTTATATCAAAATGTCATATTATGAAATTGTTGCTATAAAAATGTCATACATTTGCTCCTGTGTATGAACAACAACAAAATAAGCCTGGGCATGTCTGAGAGTCAGAGGTCGTCAGAGGTGCACATTCCCCTGCCAATGACTTTTGAGTACCTAAAAATGGATCTACTTCAGAAACCTCCAAGGTTTTGCAAAATATAACAAACAAGAAAACAAAAAAACAAAACAAAACTGGATGGAAATTACTCTTATTGTTACCTGGTAGAAAAACGAGGCATTAAGCAGCTGGTTAAAAAGCTCTATCCAAGAACGTTCCAGGTTGAAAATATTTTTCAGTTTTATTATGTGACATTATTGTGCAGTTCCTGCAAAGTTGCTTGGTTATTGTTAAAGTGTTGAGCAAGTTTTTGAGATTTTTATTTAAAAAGTTTTCCAGGGAAAACTGCCTAGGCTGCTTTTGTGCCTGTATTTGGCTTATGGTGTGTCACTGGATATAATGCCGTGTCATTACTATTGCATTATAATGCATTGCACTGCATTGCATTGGCTCCTATTTTCACAAGGGTCACACTTAAAAAGGGTCGCACTTTTTCCCCAAAGGATGGGGAATGCCCTTCATATGCTTGCACTTATAAATTTTGCTGCCTGCATGTCTCGCATTGGAATAAATTAACATAACTTAAGAGTTATTGGTAATTGGTACAAAGGGGTCACTTCTTCAAAGTAGCAAAACTCTATTTTTACTGTTCACCTTTGCAATCTTTTTGTAAACAAATTCAAACATCTGGACTTTTGAAAACACGTAACACAAAATTTTACAAAATAATTAAGGCAATAAATTGCCTCAATTGCATTGAGTACTGCTACTGCTAATTTAACAGCTTAAATTTCAGTCAGTTTTAAAGTTCATTTCTTCAGTTCAACAGTTTTTCTTGTCCTGTTTATATTCAAGAAATATTAAAAGGCAGTAGGTATAACTGAATATCTACTTCAGTTCAGTTCAATTTTCTTTCCTTTTTAATATATAGTGCCAAATCACAACACAACAGTTGCATGGAGGCGCTGTATATTGCAAGGTGAAGACCCACAACAATACAGAGAAAACCTCAACAATCATATGACCCCCCCCGCCATGATATTATATTTGATATTATACAAATATACTGACAGCTGGAAATCTGCAATTCTAATGTGATTACAACCTTTTAAATCAGTGAATACAAGTGCTCAATTGCATCAATTGCACCCTCTTGAGTCACAAATTCACAAATTTACTTGCTTTTGCGACGCTTCTTGCGGGAAACATGTCGCAAAACTATAACTGTAACTAAAGGAGGGTTGGAGGGTGGTAGGAACAGGCATGAAGGTCAGCCAGCCAGTCAGGAAGCAGAAGACCAAGAGATGTTCTTCTTCACTGCCCTCTGGTAAGTTTCCTTCAAACCAGAGTCTTCCACAACAGATATTACAGTTTACAAATAGAGAAACACTACTTTTATGCTTTATGGCTTATTATCTATTTTCTATTATTTGACCTATTCTTATTGATAGCTTATTGATGGCTTATGTCTCATGTGACTCAGTTACATCAAACACTGAATTTTGTTACTACACTATACATGGTACACACTTCTACACCTTTATTTCTAGATAGATAGATTTTCCACAGCTTAAAGAAATGTTTGCATGTTTCCAAGTTCCTTTCTGGATCACTAGAAATCAAACTATCTATTCAGCCATCTTCAACCATCACTGGCTCTGTGGAAGTAGAAAAACACATTATTTTAGACACTTGACTTCCTTTTGTTGACTAATTAGACACTTTGAGACCAACTTGACTTATTGGTTCCATGTCATCTGCACTGTACTAACTATGGTTCTTTGTTTCTCAGATTCTCCACCCATCTTGCTCAGCCATCTACTGACCACCAGTGAGACATTTATCATGCGTTATGACCAAACACCTACCTGCTTTCCCACTGCTTTCCAAGCCTCACTCCCTGTACTCTCGGCTGTTTGAACACTTTATAAATAAAATTGAATTAAGTATTTAACATATATCATAACATATATGTGGACTTGGAGAAGGCATTCAGCGGTGTCCCTCGGGTGGTCCTGTGGTTGGTGGGTACTCCGGGAGTATGGGGTGTCTGGCCCATTGCTACGGGCCATTCAGTCCTTATACAACCGTTGCAAAAGCTTGGTCCGCATAGCCGGCAAAAAGTTGGAGTCGTTCCTGGTGGGTGATGGGCTCCGCCAGGGCTGCCCTTTGTCACCGATTCTGTTCATAATTTTTATGGACAGAGTTTCTAGGCACAGCCAAGTGGCGGAAGGCTTTCACTTTTGTGGTCTCAGGATCTCATCTCTGCTTTTTGCAGATGATGTGGTTCTGTTGGCTTCATCGGGTGATGGCCTCAAGCTTGCCTTGGAACGGTTCGCAGCGGAGTGTGAAGCGGTGGGAATGAGAATCAGCACCTCCAAATCTGAGGCCATGGTCCTCAGCCGGAAAAGGGTGGAGTGCCCACTCCAGGTCAGGGACGAGTTCCTGCCCCAAGTGGTGGAGTTCAAGTATCTCGTGGTCTTGTTCACGAGTTATGGGAGAAGGGAGCGGGAGATCGACAGACGGATTGGTGCAGCAGCCACAGTGATGCGGACGCTGTAACGGTCTGTTGTGGTGAAGAGAGAGCTGAGTGTAAAAGCGAAGCTTTCAATTTACCGGTCAATCTACGCCCCTACCCTCACCTATGGTCACGAGCTGTGGGTAGTGACCGAAAGAATGAGATCGCGAATACAAGCGGTGGAAACGGGATTCCTCCGAAGGGTGGCTGGCCTCTCCCTTAGAGATAGGGTGAGAAGTTTGGCCATTCGGGAGGGGCTCAGAGTAGAGCCGCTGCTCCTCCACATCAAAAGGAGCCAGTTGAGGTGGTTCGGACATCTGACAAGGATGCCTCCTGGGCGCCTCCTGGGTGAGGTTTTCCAGGCATGACCCACCGGGAGGAGGCCCCGGGGCAGACCCAGGACACGCTGGAGACATTGTGGGCGTTTATCAATATGTGTACTCGTGATACGTCATCTGTCGGAGACCAAGCCGAGAACGCGAAAAAAGTCCCGGATGTGTTCTCGATCCGCCCGTTTTATCGAGCATGCATCGGTGTGGACTTGGGACAGCTATATATCCCAGAATGCATTTCGTCCAAAACTCAACAGTGGACTCCCGGCACATCGTTTTCAGCACCACCCCCCCCGCTCGCGGACTTCTCACTACTCAGGTTAAAGAAACTCCAGCAGCTGTCTATAGTATTGAGTGTCCACTAGAATAGAAATAAAAGCGTTCTAACATCTCACCTGCTTGTTTTTATTAAGGTATGTACACGTATGTACATGTACACTAGGGCTGCATGATTAATCGTTAGAAAATCGTGATCTCGATTCATGCTTATGTGCGATCTCATTTCCAAATGACAACGATTTTAAAAAAAAAAAGAAAAAAAAAACGATGACGATTGTACCGCATTTTGATCCGGGACGTAATCTGCATGAAAACAAGCGCTCACTCTTCCTGCTCAACAAATGACAAGGGCGGAGCCTTATACCACGTGATATAGAAGCTGTGCCGTGTGATGCTCAAATTGGCAGGGAAAAAACAACGGAGAACACGTCAGGGATGACGAGAAAGTGACAGGAGAAAATCTGTCCCGGTCAACCACCCAAACATCAACAACGGGAACCTTATACAGCGCTTCCCTATACACGTCGAACTCCCGCAGGCACAAAGAAATTACGGAGGCTATTACTTATCACCTGACCAAAGATATGGCTCCCATCAACACTGTGCAAAACGAGGGATTTAGGAAAATGATCAACACCCTAGACAAACGCTACACAGTGCCGTCCTGCAACTATTTTTCTATTGTTGCGCTACCTGCTCTATACACGCACTGTCGAGCAACGGTGGAGACGGAATTTCAAGCAGTACAACATTTTGCGGCAACCACAAAATGTGAGGCATTTATTGTTTTTATGTTTATTTATTGTTTTTATGTTCAGTTTCAACTGTTATGAAGTTGATGTGCAGTCAATAAGTGCAATAAATATTTATATTGGAAAAGAAAATCGTGAGAGAATCGTGATGTCGATTCTAAGCAAAAAAATCGTGATTCTCATTTTATGCAAAATCGTGCAGCCCTAATGTACACTATTTTAATTAATAGAGGTTTCACTACTGAGGTTAAAAATGATATATAAGTCACTTAGATCACTTCTAAATGTTAATGTTTGGTTTATTTCAGTGTTTTATTTGTTCCTGAGTAAACCGGTTTGGCTGTGATTACAGTTAAGCTTCATAACATGTTACTCACAGTTAAATTAGGAGGGGACGGCAGTAAAAACTCCGGACCTGTGATATCATCACGTACGCAGGTGTTCCAATTGTACATATCGCGAGTCCGTGCTCGCGTTCTCGGCGGGTACGTACTCCCGTGTGTTCTCGGCAAGTACGTACTCACCGAGAACGCGAGTACGTACTCGCGTACTTGGGCATTGATAAACGGCCAGTATCTCTCGGCTGGCCTGGGAACGCCTTGGTGTTCCCCCGGACAAGCTGGAGGAGGTGGCTGGGGAGAGGGAGGTCTGGGCTTCTCTGCTTGGGCTACTGCCCCCACGACCCGGCCCCGGAAGCAGAATAAAGTGGATGGATGGATGGATTTAACATATATGTTTTTGTTGTTTATGAATACAAGTAACTAAAACAAACACTAAACATATAGATATATCTCTATTATAATTTTCACAAATGCCTTAAATGTGTTACCATATTCTTTCATGGCATATTTCAAGTCCTCGGGCGCTTGGCCCATCAGAAACACTCTGTTGGTTAATATCATGTGATTGAACTAAAAGAAGAATCACTCTTGGACACATTATTTGCCCACTTGTATTAAGGCAAATAATACAATATAATGAATAACAAATATAACAATAATAATAAACCACTGGTGATAGTCAAAGTTTTTTTTTAAAAAAAAGCATGTCACCTCTAATGACCAGTGTCTTTCAGTTTTGTTTTTAAAGCCTCTATCTGTTGAGTTTGGTGATGCATCATACAAATGTTGTTATAAATGTTTAATAGTGTAAAGATGTACCCATAGACTGACCAATACTTTGTAATAATGCTGATAAGGCCAACAGGAGGAACCAAATAATCTTGTAACTGAGAACTGTAAAGATGCTTTAATTCCCAGACAATTTCTGTATTCATATACCTAATGTCACTTTTTTCTAATTTCTCATTTAGAGAAATTTTAAAAATGTTGTGCCTCTTTTGTCTGCTGTATCTTGAGACCCAAAAATTATGTCAAATTGATATTGTAAAGGTTCCTAATATGCTACTAGATACACAAGTACAATACTTTACTGAATTTCTTGGAGGAATCCACCCGAGGGATTAATAAAGTTCTATCTAATCTAGTCTAAGTATGTTTTTTTGGTTGTTTGTTTTTATTTAATTAAGTGATCTATCTTTCTCCCTTTCTGTGGCAAAAAACAATGTATATGTGTATTTCATTATCGTCACGGACCAGCCAAGGTCCAGCAAGAATCAACCACAATGTCCCTAATTCAGTAACTGCCGGGGCTTGGAGGATAGAGTTGTGTGGTGTGAGGAGCTGAAGGAGGTGCACAGCCAGAAGGCTGCACAAGCAGAGTGTTGGGAAGAAAAACACCATAAATAAACTTCCGCTTAACTTGCAAAGCTTTGGGCATCGGGTCCTTCTGTTACAGTGTATCTGCCCCACGTTCAGCCTGGTTCTGCTGGAAATTTTTTACTGTTTCAAGGGAGATTTTTCTTCCCACCACTACCAAATGCTTGCTCAAGGGAGGTTGTTTCTCCCTATAATTGTAGGATCTTTATCTTGCCACTATAAATAAAATTTAATTAGATTGAAATAGCTTTATGGTGTCTTGTTGGGTTGTGTTTGAAACAATTCCGTAGTTGCCGTAGTAGCGTTCGATATAATCCTCTAGTCGTTTTCTCCAGTATGTGAAGTATGCATTTTGATACCTGTCTGCTGGATTCTTTATAGTAGAGTTTAGAAAAAATCCAGTGTTTAAAGTGTGGCTCATTGTGCCGTGCATTATGAGTGATGCATGTTGTTGAAAATTCACCTTAATTTTTCAGTGATATTTTAATACCCCCTGTAAATCTAGACTGTTATTCTTGTCACACTGTGGGTCTGTGTTTCTGAGCTCATTAACAAATTATTTTCTACATTTGAAGAAAGTTCTAAACTCAGAGGACATTTACAAATACATTTGTAAATACTTCTTTAAAAAATATTAACATTAATAATATTGATATGCAAAAATGTACTGCACATGTACTGTATCAGAATCAGAATACTTTATTGATCCCTGTATATATTTATATACCTGTGGATAATTGAGGATAATTTGGGGGGCATTTCCACTGCACTCTGTGTCTACTGAAGAATGTAAAGAGCACTATTGGTATTGTTGTAAAGGAGTATTTAATCTGATGGTAATTTTGGTATCAATTATTATGTATTAATTTTTGACATTCCTAACCAAAGTCACTACTTTTTTCATTCTTACTGTGAAACAGTGAAGAAACAACTTACCACACAAGTATGGCTGGCAGCAAATCACAATTGCCTAAACTGACACAGTAAAACTTAAAATATTTTAGTTACAAATCAGAGGATTGTCTTGCATGAATTGTGACACTATTATATCTTGAGTTATTCTGTGATAGATTGATGGTGAAATTTGTTTCTGTCAGGCCAGCAGCAGCTCTGACTCTCTGCAAGGACCTTATGTGAACTACGCCAAGAGCTACGATGCGGTTGTCTTTGATGTGCTTAAGGTGACACCTGAGGAGTTTGCTGTAAGTATGTTGATTAAATGAGTTTATGAGGTTAATGAATAACTTCTATAAGAGAATATAATGGAATAGATATTATGGAATAGATGATGGTAAATGGCATATAAATTTAATTTAAGTACATTTTCTTTAAAAACCTTGGCATTTAACGTTATTTTCATATTTTTAGGTGGCAGTCTAAGCTAATTGATTACATCAAAAAACATAATGATAATTTTGGATGATACTTGGTTAACATGAGTAATTATCAGCTTAACAATAAAAATAATTTGCACTTACTTGGAATTCAAGTTGGAATTCAGATTTTGTTTTTTCTTTTACTACAGCAGAGTTTTTATAACTTTGAGTGTAATTTAATTGAAAAAAAAAATTATAACAGAAAGAATGATTTCTTTTGGTCATCTTGTCTTGACCTGGTCAAAAAGAGTGGGTGGGTCTGAAGAAAAGGAATACAAAATGAACAGTAAAGACTAACCCTTTTATCATGATTAATTTACTTTCATAATTGCTGGAAGCAAAAGTCATTGAAATTAAAATCCAAGCCCTAATTCAAACATGATTGTGATATATTTTATTTTCCAAACTTTTTTGTTACACTGGATTTTTAAAGCATCCTGTTATGGACTAAATGATATGTTGGAAACAAAGTAAAACAGCCAAAATGTGCCATGTTAACATAAATAAATTTAAAATAGGACAAAACATGCTTCTCCATTAAAGCTTTCATTATTAATTAAGGTTTTCAAAAATAATACAAATAAATAAATGAATAAAAACATCATGTAGGTACTGTACAATTACAGGTAAAAAGCTATCCAAATCTATCTGGCACTGTGTTGAAAAATCTAAATCTCCTTGTGCCACCCTTTGGAGCAACAACTGCAATCAGGTATTTACAATAACTGGTAAGGAGTCTTACACATTGCTGTGAAGGAATTTTAGCTCGCTCATCTTAGCAGAATTGTTAAACTTTAGCCACGTTAGAAGGTTTTCAAGCAATATCAGCCCATTTATGCCTAAGCATCTCAACTGGATTAAACTCAGGACTTTGGCTAGGCCACTCATAAACCTCTACTTTATTTTTTTAATTAGTTAATTCATTTTTTTGGAGCCATTCAGAGGTGGATTTAGTGGTGTGTTCCGAATCATTTTCTGGATGAAAATGATGCTTCAGGGTACAAACTGATAGCTGGACATTGTCTTTCAGGATGTTCTGGTAGAGAGCAGAATACATGGTTTCATCAGTTAAGGCAAGTCGTCCAACAAAGGTGCAGCAAAGCAGCCCCAGAACCATCACACTACCACCACCATGTTTTACTGTTGGTATGATGATCTTTTTATGACATGCTCTTAGTTTCATGCCTGATGTAATGGGACACAAACCTTCCAGAAGGTTAAGCTTTTGTTTTGTTAGTCTACAGAATATTTTCCCAAAAGTTTTGGGTTTTGTCAAGATGTTTTTTAGAAAATGTGAGACAAACTTTTGTGTTTGTGGTCACTTGTGGTTTTTCACTTTGGCACTCTTCCATGGATGACATCTTTGCCTGGTCTCTTTGTTACCGTTGATTCATGAAGACTGACCTTAACTGAGGCAATTGAAGCCTGCAGTTCTTTAAATGTTATTCTAGGTGCTTTGGTAACCTCTTGAATCACTAATGTGCTCTTAGAATAATTTTGGTAGGCCAACAACTGTTCCAAGATTTTTCCATCTGTGAATAAGGAACACCTGTACACCCACCACCCAGCTGGGCGGCGGTCAAGGTTGGAAGCCCTGGGAGACTGATCCCCAGCTATTGAGGCTGGTAATTGGGACATGGAACGTCGCCTCTCTGGTGGGTAAGGAGCCTTAGCTAGTGCCCGAGGTCGATACCAGCTTGATATAATCAGGCTTGCCTCAATGCATGGTGAGGGCTCTGGAAGTCTTCTGGAGACTGGATGGACTCTGTTCCAGCCTGGACTTAACCTTCGTAAGAGGTGGCAAGCTGGGGTGGGTATCCTTGTATTCTGTCGGCTTGATGCCGCTACTTTTGGTGTTTTCTCCAGTGGGTCGAGAAGGTTGTTTCCCTGTATCTTCAGGCCAAGGAATGAGTCCTGACTGTCATTTGTGCTTATATGCAGAATGATGGTTCAGAGTATTCAGCCTTCTTGACGTTGCTGGGTGGGGTTCTCGACTGTATTCCATTTGGGAGGAATGGACTTCCTGATCTGAACCTCAGTGGTGTTCTCTTATTGGACTTTGTCAATAATGAACACAATATTTGAACATAAAGATGTCAATAAGTGTACATGGCACTAGCTCTCTGGCCATAATGTTCTGGACACTCAGATGAAGGAGGAGCTGAACTGTCAGCTGATCACCACATGTGGTGAGTTGGATCAGGTGGCAAGGGAGGACACTGGACAGACATGGCACACCAAAACATATAGCGAGGGTGCATTGGGAACACCTGGCGGAAGCCGCTGACCACAAGATGTTCAACTCTCACCTCCGGCAGAACTTTAATAGTGTTCTGAGGGAGGCTGAGGACATTGAGTCTGAATGGCAAAGTCACTCAGGTAGTTAAACAACGCCTTGGTGGCCTTGGTGAATGAAATTCACCCTAAATTCCTGAATTCTCTGGATGCTATAGGGCTGTATTGGTGGACACACCTCTGCAGCGCTTGTGGCAATCTGGGCCATTGTCTGTGGATTGGCAGACTGAGGTGGTGGTTCCAATCTTTAAGAATGGTGTGTTCCTACATGTGTTTTATAGACTTGTAAAAGAAATTCGACCATATCCCTCAGGGTATCCCGTGGGGGGTGGTGCTAGAGTATACGGTGTTTGGCCCTTTTTCACCAATTCTGTTTATAATTTTTATAAACAGAATATCTAGGTGTCTAGCCAAATGGTGAAAGGCATCTGCCTTGGTGACCTCAGAATCTCATCTCTGTTTTTTGCAGATGATGTAGTCCTATTTGTTTCATCAGGTCGTGGTCTCCATCTTACACTGGAGCAGTTCTCAGCAGAGTGTGAAGTGGCAGGTATGAGAATTGGAAACTCAACGTCTGAGTCCATGGTCTTCAGTCAGAAAAGGGTGAAGTGGAGTGCCCACTCCGGGGTAGAGACATTGCTGTTCCAAGTAGAGGAGTTTAAGTAGCTTGGAATCTTGTTCACGTGTGAGGGGAGAGATGGACTGGGGCCGAGGCTGCAGTTATGCACATGTTACACCAGTCCTAGTCTGCCACGGAGAAGAGAGACAGGAGCGTAAAAGCGAAGTTGTCGTGTTATTGGTCAACCTATGTTCACACTCTCACCAGTGGTCACAGGCTTTGGGTAGTGACCTAACGAACAGGGCTGTGAATAGAAGCGGTAAGCTTTCTCCTCACCCCATTTCTCCTTTAGAGATGAGGGGTTCAGCCATCAGAGAGAGGATCAAAGTAGAGCCACTACTCCTCCACATTGAAAAGTGCCACTTGAGCTGGTTTAGGCATTTGACTACGATACTGCTTCCACTCTGCAGCTTTGCTTGCCTTGTCTCAGCATTGTATTAAATAGAAGAAGCAAGATTAGACAGTTATTACTAGCAGCACCAATCAGCCTCAACTAGCACTGCCCTGAACCCACTGCATCACCCCTCCTCTGCAGCTGAGATACCTGTGTTAAAAAATACTCCAGTTAAAGTTAAAGTATTGATTTCACTTCTTTCCTCAAGTAAAAGTGAAAAAGTACAGTCTCTGTAATCTACTCAAAGTAAGAAAGTAAAAAGTACAATCTGTTTTTATGCACAGACAACTGGACATTCTGCTTTATTAATATACTTATATATAAGTATGTTATTAGTACATGAGAATTCAAATGTTTTTTGAATCTACATTCTAATTCTAATGAATGTACTCAGTTTGATTTAGCAGGTGGGGCAAGACTAAGATCTTTTGTAGTGGCTCAGCTTGGAGAAAATACTAACAGCTTACAATAATTTCTATTGTGAGCTCCACTAGATTTTCTTAGTAGAGAAGCTGTTATCAGCTGACCTGTTGCTGTTTGTGAATTTTCACAACTGAATTCAACAAGATCTAAGCAGCTGTGTGACAGCTATCTCAGCTGAGTTCCATTTCCTACACCAACATCATACAACAACATACATAACAACATAATGAGTGAATTCAGTGAAAGAATCTAAGCGTCATCAGTTTAAATGTAAATTAATCTCTGCTACACTTGTAACTTAACACTGACCGCCACAGCCACTGTGTGTCAGTCCAACACAGTTTTTCAATGTGAATTCACTACATTAAAGCTAAGCTAATCCTGCCAAAAAGTACCCAGAATTTTAATGCAACATCACATGTAATCTTTAAATCTGCAATTTATGTGTTAAGTGTCACCGAGGAGACCTTACCTTAAATGTACCCTCTCTTCTTCCCCTTCTCTCCTGTCTTTTCTTATGTTTCTCCATCTCTGAGTGAAGTTAACTCAATTTTTTTCTCTCTCTGGACCTTTAGCAGCTGGACCTTTAGTTAGCAAAACACTGTGTGACAAACTGCACATGAACAGTCATGTCTTTGCTGATATTTGTTGAGCTGATAGAGATGTTGTAGAAACTGTCATGTAGAAATGTTACTCTCTTTATTGCCTCTTTATTGCCTATTTATTGCCTATTTCCTCTTCTGTAGCACTAGCTATACAGTTAGGTCCATAAATATTTGGACAGAGACAACTTTTTTTTCCTCATTTTGGTTCTCTAAATTACCACAATGAATTTTAAATGAAACATCTTCAACTCCAGTTGAACTGCAGACCTTCAGCTTTAATTCAGTGGGTTGAACAAAAAGACTGCATAAAAATGCGATGACCTACAGCATTTTCTAACACAATTCCTTCATTTCAGGGGCTCAAAAGTAATTGGACAAATTAGATAACTGAAAATAAAATGTTCATTTCTAATACTTGGTTGAAAACCCGTTTGTTGCCAATGACAGCATGAAGTATTGAACTCATGGACATCACTAGATGGTGGGTTTCCTCCATTTTAATGCTCTGCCTGTTTGTAGGCCTTTTTGTCTGAAGTTTAGACTTTAAAATGCATGCTCAGTTGGGTTAAGATCAGGTGACTAACTTGGCCATTTAAGAATATTCCACTTCTTTGCTTTAATAAACTCTTGGGTTGCTTTGACTGTATGTTTTGGGTCATTATCCATCTGTATCAGGAAATGCCGCCCAATCAATTTGACTGCATTTTGCTGCAGACAGTATTTCCCAGAACAACTAAGAATTAATTCGACTGCTTCTGTTTTGTGTCACATCATCAATAAACGCTAGTGTCCCAGTGCCACTGGCAGCCACGTAAGCCATCACACTACCTCTGATGTGGTATGCTTTGGATCATGAGCTGCAGTCTTCTCTTTATGGTAGACTTGGATATTGATCCATCTACCTCCTTGGCTGTTGTGAAGGGGTCTCTCTTCACCATGGAAATGATTCTCCGTTCATCCACCACTATTGTCTTCCGTGGACGTCCAGGTCTTTTTGCATTGCTGAGTTCAACAGTGCTTTCCTTCTTTCTCAAGATGTACTGAGAACTGTAGATTTTTCCACTCCTAATGATGTGGCAGTTTCTCTGATGTTTTTTTTTTCTTTTCTGTTTTCGCAGCTTAAGGATGGCTTGTTTTACCTGCAGGGAGAACTCCTTTGACCGCGTGTTGTCCGTTCACAGCACAATCTTCCAAATCTTTCAACTGCAAGCACCACACCTCAAAACAATTACAGGCCTTTTATCTGCTTAATTGGCAATAACATAATGAAGGAATTGCCCATAACCTGCCCATGAAAGAGCCTTTAAGTTTCAATTATTTTCAATTACTTTTGGTTCCTTTAAAAAGAGGGTGGCACATGTTAAGGAGGTGAAACTCCTAAACCCTTTATCCAGTTGAATGTGGATACCCTCAAATGAAAGCCGAGAGTCTAAACATTATGTCCATGTCCATTATATAATTTTAATTGGACTATGTTTCAGTAAATGGGTAAAAAAACAAACAAACCTTGTATTAGGTCCATATATATCTGGACACTAACTGTATGCTAACCACAACATACGGACACCTGCACTCCTTCCGGCCCACTTTAATCCCCCCAAATATAAAAACTGTAAATGATGCCATTGAGCTTAAAGTAATGAGTCTGTTTTGAAACTGTGAGGAGTAGAAAGTACAGATATTTGTATTAAAATGTAGGGAGTAAAAGTAAAAAGTTGTCAGAAAAGCTTAGCCAGATGGATTGGTGTGTGTGTATATGTCTATATAACTTTTCTTTTTTTTCAGAGTCAAATCACCCTGATGGATGCACCAGTGTTTAAAGCCATACAACCAGAGGTAAGAAATGCTTGTGATGTTAAAGTGGTGGGTAGTCTTCTAAAAATCATTTCACAGTTTCATTCTCAATGCCAACTGTGGAGTGTCATAAGCCTAATCGTTGATTATTACTGAAGCAGTTTCTGATTAATTTCTATGAGCTTAGATGTATAACAGTCCCATGGAATATGAACAGTGTTCTTGGGCAATATGATTATGATTGCTAAATGGTATCACCTATACAGTGGCAATAACAGTGCACTCAGTGGTGTGATTCTTGGCCAGACAAACCTTTACTGCGCTTCATTGAAAGCAATCTTTCTCTATCATTAAAAAAAGGTGAAAAGACCAAAATGCAGGAAACCCCTCAGAGAGCTGCTCCTCCTCATTCACTGATTCCAAGTATTTCTGCTCAAGATGGTCTTCACAGCTGCTCCAGTCAGCTGAACCTGGATTGTCCTCCATGTTTGGAAATGCTGCTTAGCCTGCATTAGTCAGTGAACTTCCTTTCACTGTTTCTGGCTGAAAAATCTTGAAACATCAGCGTCTTCAGATGCTATGTGCCAGGAGGATTACCCGGGAGAGAAATGGAAAGAAATTGAGATTTGGAATTGGCTCGGGATGAAATCCCCTAATTACGTAATTGTACACAAATCAGTTCTTCTAAAATGGCAGTCAGAAAGTTATGACTTTGCAGCCATGGGGTTTATGCTTCTAATGTGATTTCTAAGACTGATCACATCTGTCAGTGGTGGGTGTACTATAAAGCCCATCCACCATGTGTTCAGACTTCCCCCAAATGTCACTTGAATCAGGTTCAAACAGTTGAAATATTCATTCCTTTTTTAAACCAAACAAAAGCACATATGTACTTCTGTTGTTTTTGTTGTGTTTTGTTTACCTCAGTTTTACCATTTCTAACATTTGTATTATCTTGGGTTTTTAATATTATGTTGACGGATTGAAATGCGAAAGGATTACCATGAGTGTGTGGAGCAAAACATATGTTTTTGTTGTAGATATTATGCATTTGTAAGATATTTGTTGATAGATTTTGAGATGGCAGTAAGTAATTAAGGACTGAATGTATATAAGTTTGTCATTGCTGCATAATCTATTGCTCCCTTTTGGAAAAATAAATTCTTGAAGGCTCTTTGCATAATTAATCACCAGTCTCTGGTATTGACCAGTTGAACTTTAGTCCTCCAGGTTCAGATCTGTTGTTTCAAATCTGGGCTTTGATTAGGCTGTTGCATAACCTCAAATTCTTCTTTTTGATATATTCCTTGGAGAAATTTTCTAGTGTTAGTTTAGAATCTATTTCTCTTTCAACTTCAAGTTTCAGACAGACAACGTCATTATCTTGCACCACTGTTTTTGAAGTGTTACAGAATTCAAATGGAAATTGGAAACAACAAACTGCCCAATCTCCAAGACAGCAAAAGCAGAACACTTCCTCCACCATGCATCTGTTTCTTCATTGAAATCTGTCTTTGGTTTGTGTCAGTTATCTCTACTATATGGGTCACACAATTCCATCTTTGACAGAAAGTCTGGTCAGTCTTTGTTTTCTGGTAAACTGTAGTTTTGGATGGATGAAATTTTTGGACAACAAAGGCTTCTCTTGGGTCACCATCTTTTTCCATAACGCATAGGTCTTGAGCTGAATATGGTGGGGTTCTAAACAAAGTAGTTGTCATTCGTTGTTCACTTTTCAATTATTCAGTTGCATGTGGCTGAGGTAGTATAGTGGGTAGTCTACCAATCAAATGTTAGTTTAGTCCTGAGCTCCTCAAGTTCACATGCTAAAGTTTGCTTGGAGAAAGATTCTCTGACCCCAAATTGCCCCTAGTGCATCCATTGTAGTGAGTGTATGTGTGACAGAAAGCGTTAAGTCAGAATAAAAGCTCCCTTGGAATGTTGGAATGTTAAAATCACTGGGCTCCATTATCTGACTGTTGGTATATGGGCTGCACAACTATTGAGGCACAGTGCAAGCAGAGCAGTACACAGCCTGAAAAATAAGCCTGGGGTTAATGAAATCCAAGACTTGGAGAAAACCCTAAGTCTTGGATTGCATTAACCCCACTTCTCTCATCTGCCATGAGAGAAGTGAAGCAAAAAATTTCATGTTGCAACTGTTGATTCATCTGTGTTTTAAATACTTTGAGCAAAGCATTTAGGACTTTTCTACATCTGTCCACATATCCAGATCTAATTAAACATGGATCTGAATACTTGGTGAGTGGCACGTTGAGAGTGGGAGCCCGTTGCAGCAGCTCCCTTAGTTTCTTTGTATTTTTATTTTAATTTTTTTTATTTTATAATTGTGGCTAATCTTGTCTTTAAAACTAGGTTTTTATAGTCTTTTTTTTAAATGCTTTTAATGGTAAGGGGTCATGCTGAATGGAGTGGCTCTATCTCAGGATATCTGACAGTGGCGATGATCCCAAGCTGCTACTGACACTTGCAGCTGCGGACCAGCAGCTACCGCTCTCCAAAAACGCATCTACTACCTACACCCAGATCAGTCATCCTACAGGAACTTGAGAGGAGGTGTTGTGCATGCCAATCCAGACCAAGAGCCGAAGCGAGAAGGAAATATAAGATATAAATATAAGTTCTCTGGCTATCAAAATGGATAACTTGTAGTTGTGACTAAGACATCAGAAGTACTGTTGTTTTGTGAAACCACTTCTTCACAAAGCATAACAGACTGCCCTGTACAATGTATCTCATTGTACAACTGTATAGTGACAATAAAGACATTCTATTCCTTGGCTGTATAAAAGATGGATGATTTGTCTCCTCCCATTATACAAAAATGAAGCCAAAATTTCCATCTTATGGAGGCTACCCTACCGTCTTGCATATTTGAAGCCAGTTTACGCAATGTTTTGGGGTGGAGTCGCTGCATCGAAAATCCGCCTACACCTTCTCTGAGCGACACAGCAAAAAAGCCCCCCTGCACTTTTTATGAAGGTGACTGCCTGCACAGAAGGCAACATGATTCTTCATAAAAATAATAATCTGGTCATAATACTCGCCTATTAATTGCCCACTGTGCATAGTATAAAGATGTTTGCTCCTTACATCTATGCAGATGAGAATAAGAATATATATAGCGAAAAACAATCACATGGAAATATTGTAACTTTTACTTTTTCAATAAAATTGCTGCATTTTTCACTGATAGTGTATACTATAACATAGCCTTTGTACTCTCAGTGAGTTAATTTTAGACTTATTAGAAATCTTTTAAAGTTTATTTAAATATGACCTTCTATGCAAACACCTAGAATGGTTTGATCTGCCTATTGGGTTTGAGCTGCCTATTGGGTAGATCAATCCATGTCCAAATGTTGACGTTGTCCTATTGCTGACTTGGAATGTTACTGGCCTAAACCCAAAAGATCAACAGCAGCAGGGGGGCATCCTAGACAGAGTCAATGAAATGAATCTGTTTTTCAACAGGTTTATCATCATCATCATCATCATCATCATCATCATCATCATCATCATCATCATCATTTATTTATATAGCACTTTAAAAACACACCTGGTAGACCAAAGTGCTGTACAATACTAATATGCACATAGTAATAAAAAACAGACATAGCAATAACAATAACAAAAAAAATAATAAAAAAAAAAATCAATCAGTTACCCACAGAGTTAAAAGCCGGGGAATAAAAGTAGGTTTTTAATAAAGACTTAAAAACTGGCACTGATGTAGCCTGTCTAATATGGAGAGGAAGGTTATTCCAAAGCATCAGCGCTGCAACAGAGAACACTCAGTCTCCTCTAAGTTTCAGCTGTGACTTTGGGACCGAAAGCAGCAACTGCTCAGCTGACTGAAGGGAACGAGTGGGGACGTGGGGCTTCAACAAGTCAGACAAATAAACAGGTGCCAGACCATTTAGAGATTTAAAAACCAATAAAAGGACTTTAAAACGGATCCTAAATTCAGTTGGAAGCCAGTGTAGAGAGGCCAAAATCGGAGTGATGTGATCAAAATTCCTTCTGCCAGTTAAAAATCGTGCCGCAGCATTTTGCACTAATTGCAAGCGTGACAAGGTGCCCTGCCCAACCCCTATCAAAAGAGAATTACAATAATCTAAACGTGAGGTAATAAAGGCATGAATAACACTTTCCAAGTCACGCTTGGAAAGAAAGGGCTTAACCTTTGATAAACGTCTGAGGTGATAGAATGCTGATTTTACCACCCCGTTTACATGGTCATCAAAGATAAGTGCAGAATCAATTTTAACTCCGAGATTTGTGATCGAACTCTTTAGTTGGGAAGTCAAAGCTGCAAGATCAACATCTGGAGTATGTGAAAAACGATTTGGGCCAAATAAAATTGCTTCTGTCTTCCGATCATTAAAATTTAAAAAGTTTTTTGCCATCCATGCTTTGACATCAGTAAGGCAGTCAAGCAGAGGTCGACTTGGGAGACTATCAGAATGACTAAAAGGTAAATAGAGCTGGCAGTCATCTGCATATAGATGGAATGGCACTTTATGTTTCCGGAAAATCGCGCCAAGAGGCAAAAGGTACAGTGAAAACAATAACGGCCCAAGAATAGATCCCTGTGGCACACCCCAAAGCAGAGGGGCCACAGAGGATGAAGCCGACCCCAACTTAACACAAAAGGTCCTATTTAAGAGATAGGACTTTAACCACAAAAGTGCCGAACCAGAAATTCCCACACAGTGCTGTAAGCGGGAGATCAGCAAATCGTGATCCACTGTGTCAAATGCAGCTGTCATGTCCAACAAGACCAGCACTGCATATTTACCATGGTCTGTCGCTATCAGGATGTCATTCATAACTTTTACGAGGGCTGTCTTCATACTGTGAAATGGCTTAAATCCGGACTGAAAGATTGCTGACAATTGAGAGTCATTCAAGTAGTCCATCAACTGAGTATAAACAATCCTTTCCAGAATCTTACTAAGAAAGGGAAGCTTAGAGATGGGTCTAAAATTTGATATGACTGAACTGTCTAAGCCCGGTTTCTTAAGTAAAGGATGTATGACTGCATGCTTAAATTCCCTAGGTACTTGACCAGACAAAAGACTGGTATTAATAATGTTCAGAATGTGTGGTCCAATGATAGGAAATACCTTTTTAAGAAAACGGGGAGGAACAACGTCATTTGGAGAGCCACACGGTTTAGCATTCAACACAAGTTTCTCTAAATCAGATAAAACAATTGGTAGAAAGGCAGAGAACAGACTTGAGCAAGAACCATGCATGGCTGGGTCAGCAATAGGTAGAGTCGGAGGTCTCAAACTAGCAACCTTGTCCACAAAATAATTAAGAAACTTAGTATTTGAGGTTTAGTATTTGAATCCCTGTTGACCCTAAACACTAAATACAGCCTTAACACGCCCTCAGCCCATTATACAGTTCTCAACACGACTGTGACAGTTGGCCAGGTGAGAAGACAGCTGGAAAGGTTAGACCAAGCCAAGGCTCACCCAATGATCGCATCATTCCAAAGTTCCTAAATTTATGTGCTACCCAGCTGCCTGGCATCCTGCAGCAACTCTTCAACTTGAGTCTTTTACAGAAAAAGGTACCAGTGCTATGAAAGACATCATGTTTTGTGCTGGTACCAAAAAAAGCGATTCCTTCTTTATAAATCTTGATCACGATGTCACATGTCATGCAGGTGTTGGAGAGACTGGTTCTTGGCTGGTTTAGCTTACATGATCTTGAATCTCATCAGTTTGCTTATCCTCTTGTGGGGGTGAATGATGCTGTTATTTACCTATTACAGAATACTCACTCTCACCTGAATAGTGAGGAGATGAGTGAGAAGAAGCTCAGAATGGATTTCACCACTTCTAATGTCTCCTGGATTGCTATATATATATGTCAGATAGGCCTCAGTTGGTGCAGCTAGGGGCACCCTGTCTGATGTGGTGGTTAGTAATGCTGGCGCACCATAGAGGACAGTCGTATCTCCATTCCCGTTTACTGATGTGGATTGCAGATTTACAGTATAGGAGTAAAACATGCCACCTGCAGAAGTTCTTTGACACTGCAGTGATTCGGTGTATAAAGGGTGGAGTGGAATTGGAATACAGGGTGAGGTGAGGAGCTTTGTGGAAAGGTCCAGCAGAAATAACCTCTTTTGGAATGTAAACAAGAAAAAGAGATGGTTGACTTCCAGAGTAACAAACAAACAAAAAAAAACTACAACAAGCCCATTAACATCATGGGTCATTGCAAACATAATAATAATTTAATAATTTGTTGAGAGCTCAACATCATTAAAAGGATATAAAAAAATTAAAAGAATCAGAATAATTTAACTGCAGAAAAGAGATTTAGGATGTGAGAGCTAACTACATGGCAAACAGGAGAGGAAGGCACAAGGAGAGAGAACTTAAAAAGAAATGATGATCATAAGTAAAAACTTCCTCAGAACAAATGCCACTCTGAAACCCAAAGTAAAAACAAGGTCCAGTGTCTGTCCTTTACTATGTGTAGGGCCAGACACATATTGGGTGAAATGAAAACAATCCATTATACTGATAAAGGTCCTGGTAAAGAGGTCAGAGTCATTGCATCAACTATAACTAATCTGGACAGCTTTATAGTGGAAGATTAGAGTGTCACTTGAACTCCTTGAAAGAGCAGATGATACCGCACAAAATGGGAAAATTATTCTGATTCCCTGCTTTAATCAACTGTATTTGAGACAATGAAAAATGTCTAATTTTCATAGAATGACATGAGAATCTGTTTTCAAACACAGCAGCAAAGTCTCCACCCTGACCAGATGTATGAGGCTGACTAACAAAGCAGTAAGCACCTGGACAAAGTTTGATGGGGAAAAATCCAGTTAAGCCTGTGTGAAAACACCCTAAATGGCAGTTTGTTATTTTGCCGCAGGGGAGTCCCATATATTCCTAGTTTTACGAGTGTTGCTGACCACGAATAATGTGGTGTGATCATCCGTTGTTAGTTTAGTAAAATGCATAAATATATGTAGTGTCAGCAACCACACTCCAGGTGCTATTGGTGATTCCTGAAAAATTTTTCTTCTGTCCGACTCTGCAGGAGCTGGCTAGTTGTGGATGGAGTGGAAAGGAGAAACACAGTTTAGCCCCCAATGTGGTTGCATTCACACGTCGGTTCAACCAGGTTTGTCCCATACGATTTCTAAAGCACATATTTGTTTTAGTCTTCTGGTCAGGTAGTGACATTCACCCACTTTTGTTTTAGCTTTATATTGAAATCGATATTTTTGAGCATTTTTAAGTTCAGTATATGGAGTTAAAAAATGAAAATGAAACTAGGGAGTTTAAACTATAGTTCTTTCAACTATAAAGCTCATAGTGAACATTCTTGGCTTTGATGTTAATAAAAAACTTGATGCTGCTCAAATGTCATTAGTTAAAACCAGGAAGATGCACTCTATCAATTATGACAAATTTAATCTTCATCATTGTTTTTGTATGAAAAGTACTGATGGATTCAATCTCTGATGCATTACTGGTGAAGATAAATGCATGTTTCTTCTCTTATTTAAAACCTATAACTACAATTCACAGTCATGTGAACACTTTACCTTCGATATTCCCCATTTGCTAATCTTGGTAGATCTGGTGTAATTACTATTCAAATAGAATTTTCACAAACTAGAGTATTTCTTTCCCCTTTGGAGCTCTTAGTTTTTGTTTTTGTTTTTTAAGTTTTTGTTTTTTTTAAGGTTCTTTAAAATCAAGATGTATTTTATTTAAAAATGTCAGCCAGTTAACTTTCACTGCACTTTTTTTCAAACATTATTGTAACTATTCTGGTTATAACTAGTTAAGTACATTTGTTTAATATATGCATATTTTGGCTCTTAATTTTCAAATTCTTCCAGGGGAGTAGGCCTCAGAATTGTAGGAAGACAGGGCAAATAGGTCTTGAAAATGAAAAGTATGCGTATATTTAACAACATTTTTTTCTTAGTTTTTATGAGAGTATCATCTAAAAAACTACTGATATTTTTTGCTTTTGATACAACTTGTTGTATTTATACACTCCAGCATGAGAACTGACTAAAAATAAAATTATCTTCATTTTGATATTAGAAATTTCATGTTGTTTCATTGTATTTTACAGTAATACACTATACATCACTAGTTGTCTTCTGTCTTCAATTTGGAGTTTTTAATGTGTGCCCAAAAATGGGACATTGCAGTAGAGCTGGACTTTGTGTTCATAATTTAACTAGCCAATACTCAGACATTTTTTGTGTATGTCTGCCAAATTACAGACTCTGATTAATTTTGACAACAACAAAGACCAGTGGGGGCCGTGCAAAGTATCATCAGTATCAGTAGGTTAATCTTGCGGCATTAATATAGGTTAACATAAACTGGAAGCAGACAAGAAAACTGCAGTAGGTTGATCTTTGTTATTAACTCTCTTATAAAGGAAATTTTAATTTTGAAGGGTCACTAATATTTGCTCACTGTGTGTGTGTGTGTGTGTGTGTGTGTGTGTGTGTGTGTGTGTGTTAATGAGTCATTCAAAATCTGTGGGATCGTGAAAATCCTAAATAAACAGACTTAATCCTCAGAAGTTTTGTGTGTATGTGTGAGCGGGCATGTGCCTGTGTTTCTAATTATATTTGTGTGCTTTAGGTGAGCTTTTGGCTGGTGAGAGAAATCTTAACTGCCCAGACGCTGAAAATCCGAGCAGAGATACTGAGTCACTTTGTCAAGATAGCAAAGGTGAGTTCAGATGATGATAATGATGATGATGACAACCTTTTATTTAACATATACACAGCTGCATATACACATGTACACACACATATGTATACACATTCACACAGATATGTGCTCAAACAACATAAACTATATGTCAGTGACATGTAATAACCTCTCAATCATCAAGTCCGAAATGGAGTTGAAATAAGTATGTACACACTTATTAATCCCTACCCCTGCTCAACGCACTATTGATTTACCATATTAATCGTTACCCCCATTTCCCCCTAGTGCTTGTATAGACTTAACACACAGTGTTGGCGAGGAATACATATACGTATTGTATTTTAAACACAAAATGAGTAACTATATTCCGTTACAGTTACCGTTTAAATAGGCGGTAATCAGAATACAGTTACTTTATTGAAATAAATAGAATACACGGCAGTCATTTCCGGTTTCATATGTTAGGCTAGCCCCTCTCTATGCCTTCTCCAATTTTGGTGATTAAACGCAGTTGGGCACATGGCTGAGAGCGGCCAGCCGGGGTTCGAGTATGACCTGCGGCTCTTTTTTTTTTTAAATTTTTTTTTTTACTCAATTTCTATCTGGGATTAATACAGTTTCTCTGATTCTGATTGCTGGAAACCCAAACAAAACATGCAGTAAGAGGCTCTAATGTAAGTGTCCTGTTAATGTTGGTGGCGTCAGTTACACAATGGACCCCGAGCCAGTACAACAGAGCCAGCACTGCACGGGCAGGAATGCATTTCTTACTTGGAAATTCCGACACTACTTCATAAGAAGAATGGGATGGGCGAAACGTCAGTACCTTCGATGTACTATTGCTGTGTGATTTTTTTTTTTTTATTATTACTATTGATGAAGGATTCCTGCAGTTTTCGCTAGTCTGGACATTGTAAGCTCACACGGGAGTCCAGACTTCCAGAGAACGCAGGGCGATCATTCTACAATTGGAACGCAGTGCACTTGATGACATCACAACTCCGAAGTTTTTACTGCCATCCCCTCTTAATTTAACTGTGATTAATATTTGCAATGGAAATTACACATGACATAAAATAATAATAATAATAATAATGATTATTAAATGTAAAAAAATTACTGGTCAAAAGTTTTATAACACTCGAATGAATGAAGTGACTGCAAAAACGGCAATTAAATATAGGTCACCACATCGATGCTGTTCAAAAGACTGAAAGAGTTAACAATGGAGAATCTTGTTATCTTTGTTATTATTCTCCCCGCATTTTATTACTCCGATGTCAACATTGTCGCTTTATAACTAAAGCATGCACTTTGTGTGAACTCAAATGGAGTCCAGTCAACTATTGCCCCCTGTGGCCAAGTGCCATAGCCTACAACAAAATTTGGGGACAAAACTTGTGACACATCTTCACATGCTTGGATGTTACTACAGTCCAGGCTATTGCTGCCAATGTTTTCCCTTGAGGTATCCTGATAGATGTCAGAGTTATGATTGTGCCATAGACCTTTTACATGGAGCTTTGCCCACTAGATGTTTATATAGTCTGTCAAAACCAGAACGAGAAGCCATGGAGCATCCATTTCTGGGGAGTTCTGCAGCCCAAGCTGCCCTCGACAAGCTGAAGCAGCACTTCACCACAGCACCTACTCTCATACAACCGGACCTGGGCAAAGAATTCATTGTGAAGGTGGACACCTCGGATTCTGGAGTGGGTGCTGTTCTCTCACAGCAACACTCTGGTAAGATGCATGCGTGTGCCTTTTTCTCCCATCGTCTGACTCCAGCAAAGGAAAAACTATGATCGGGAGTTGCTAGCCATAAAGTTGGCATTGGGGGAGTGGAAACATTGGCTTGTGGGCTCAGAGCAAATATTCATTGTTTAGGCAATATTCTTTGTATCTGTCTGTGTGTAAACTGCAAAAAGATTAAACTCCCATCAAGCCAGGTGGGTCAGCTCTCTACACGCTTTAATATTTCCATAGCCTACTGGCCCACTGTCAGACGCCTTGTCTAGACAATTGGCCACTTCTGGCAGTTCACCTGAGGATGAGACGATTCTGCCCTCTTGCTGGTTCCGTAACCTGGGAGATTAAGTCTGAGATCGTCAGTGCCCAGCAGAGGGAGCCATACCCCACTACAGGACCCCCAAATAGTCTCTATGTTCCCACAAGAGTTCAGTTTAGAAGTAATTCATTGGGCCCAGACTACAAGATTCACCTGCCATCCTGGCCATCCTTGTCCACGGATGTCTATGAGTATGTTCCAACCCAGATGTGCTCAAAATTTCCACTTCCCTCCCTGTAAGACTCCTGAAACCCCTACCCACACCTGGTCACCCGTGGTCTCACCTAGCCCTAGATTCAGCATAGACTGGTTCTCCAAAGCTGTCCATTTTGCTGCTCTTCCTAAACTCCCATCAGCTCTGGAAATTGCAGAACAACTCACCCAGCACGTTTTTAGACTTATCTGCAATCCTTATGACATCATTTCTGACTGGGGCCCCCAGTTCACCCAGTTCACATGGAAGTCCCATCTAGCATGGGTAAAGTATGTCCACAACTCCATGACCTCTGCTGCTACAGGCCTATTACCCTTTCAAGCATTGCTCGGTTATCAGCTGCCAGTCTGCCCGGCAATCAAAGGTGAGACCTCTGTTCCCCTCTGCAGATGTTGCTACCTTTGGAGAGCTACTTGCTCTACACTGCTAAGGACCAAGGAGGAAAACAAGCATTTGGCCATCGAACCTCGACTCCGTCCTACCAGGCCGGCCAGAATGTTTGGCTGTTGGCAAAAAGCATTCCTCTCCGTACGGAGTCAAAGAAATTGTCCAGATTGAGATAGACTTTATGATTAACCCTGTTGCTGCCCGGTTTAAATTGCCCTCCGCCCAGGCCCTCTCTACCCGCCTGGGTCATTGAGGGTGAGCCAGTATATTTTCTGTAACTCATGTTATGGGTGCCTGATGCTTTGGGAGGGTCTTGCAGTACTAGGTGGACTGGGAAGGATGTGGAAGATATGCAAAGGGTATTTTAAGGGGGTCAGGGCTACTTTCAAGGTCCCTCAGTTTGTGTGTGAGTCAGTATGCACATCTTGTTTCCCAAAACATACAAATTTATTTGGGAGAGAAAAAGATTTATATAGCAGGGTGTCTCGGTGGTGCAGTGATTAGCATTAGCACCAATGCTATAGGTATGTGAGAGTGTGTAGTTGTCTGTTTGTCGCTCAGAAATAACTTGGAGGGACTTTAGTCCCTTAGACCTTTAAACACAGTTACAGTTTTTTTAAAGGACAAGGCAATATAACACAGTGGATGTTAAATTTAAGATGAGCGCAAATCTTTCAAGAAGCAAATTTCTCAGTGTTCATATTTTAGTGAAATTGTTGTCTTTTTTGCTATTCTTAGTTGAATATAACGTTTAAATAATTTGTAATTTGTAAATAATACATTTTTTAAAATTTTCTTTTTACTCTGCATCCTGGTTTCTTATCCAAGTAATAATTTAAATTTTTTTTTATTGTGGTGTGGTATTTTCTTTTCTTCATTAGTAATTAGTACCATAATTGGTAATCACTAATAATGCCTAATAAAGCCTAATAACCAGTTCCCCATTATTATATTTTATTAAAATTAAAGGAAAACTAAGTTACTTTACGCATTCCTATCCTGTTCCTAACATGTCTTTTATAAACGCTCTTGTTTACAGAAACTGTTGGAGTTGAACAATCTCCATTCTCTGGTGTCCGTGGTTTCTGCTCTGCAGAGTGCGCCAATCTTCAGACTCAGCAAAACCTGGGCGGTAAGATTTCAGCTTTGTGCATGCCTTAAAGTCTTACTTCTGTAATTCATAGTCTTGATGTTACTGTGTGCCAGTGATGACATTTACCTGTCATGGGTATCTCTTTATCATAGGTCAATTGCCGTTCTCTTTTAGAACTTGTATTAAACTTAACTAACGTATGGTATTACCAGTTAATGTATTTATATGACACTTTGACCCAGTGTTTTGACTTGTTATTTGTTGCCCGTCCATGAATCACTGCTTTATTGTGGTGGAGGGGTTTGTGTGCCCCAGGGATCCCAGGGGCCATGTTGTCGGGGGGCTTTTGCCCCCTGATAGGGTCACCCATGGCAAATTGGTCCTGGGTGAGGGAACAGACCCAGAGCAATTTAAAAGACCCCTAAGAGTATCCAATCAAGGGAACAGTTCACCATACCCGGGATAGGGTTACCAGAGCTGCGCCCTGGAGCTAGGCCTGGGGAGAGTGCCTGAGGGTGAGCGTCTGGTGGCCCGACCTTAGTCCATTGGGCCAGGCCAGGCACAACCCAAAAAAGGGACATGGGCCCGTCCTTCTGTAGGCCTACCACCTGCAGGAGGTGCCGTAGGAGTCATGTGCCATATGTGTTTGGCGGCAGCCAGGAATGGAGGCCCTGGTGGGCCTTAGTTACCAAGACTAGCAATTGGGATATGGAATGTCACCTCTCTGGTGGGGAAGGAGCCTGTGTTAATGTGTGAGGTTGAAAGGTATCGGCTAGATATAGTCGGGCTCACCTCATCGCATGGCTTGGGCTCTGGAACTAGTCTCCTGGAGAGGGACTGGACTCTGTCTCAGTCTGGAGTTGCCCTTGGTGAGAGGCTGCGGATTGAGGTGGTATCCTAGTATCCTCTCGACTTGCTGTTTGTATGTTGGGGTTTCTCCCGGTGGACGAGGGGGTTTGTTCTCTACGCCTTTGGTGCGAGGAAACGGTCCTGACTGTTGTCTGCACTTAGGCACCAAATGATAGTTCAGAGTAACTGCACCACCTGGTGGTGAGTTGGATCAGGTGGCCGGGGAGGATGCTGGACATTCACACGCATATGAACTTGAGTGACATCCCATTATTAATCCATAGGTTAATCCCATTATTAATCCCATTGTTAATCTGTGACCAATAGAAATGAAGCCTAGAGCTGCATTAAGTTAAACAACACAATGAAGGAAAACATTCCGTGTGTATCTGAGTTCATTGAACTTTTTGACACAGGTTTACGTGCATATACAGGGACCTCCAGAGCCTTTAATTCATTCCTTTAAGTGGCTCTGCAGATCTCGGGAGGAAATCAGTGTTGTTGAAACTACACTCTCTTAACTAGTCGGGATAGTTCCAAAGCTTTCTTCTTTATGAATGAGTGATACATGTTCATGATCTACCTATTTGATTGTGATAGCAGACCAAAAAGCTTATGCCCATCTGTCCCTTTATTGTAGCCTCAGGTTCATTTTCTTAGCTTAGAGGAGAAGAACTACATGTGAGCTCAGAGCTCTTCTTCATACATTGATTAGAACAGCTGGACCATTGCCTTACAAAAGAATTAGTAATTTTTCTCTTCACCAAAATTTTAGATTTGTAATGTTGATATAGAGCAGGGGTAGGCAACCTTTTTAATGGCGAGTGCCATTTAAAATTTCCTCAGAAGTCAGTGTGCCATATGATTGCATTAGCAATAAATTTAATAACGCTCTATATTAACAGTTACACATTATATAGAACCACTTTATAGAATTATATTTGTTTGCAAATGTTGGCAGCTATCAGCGAATAGTTATCAGCTATTTTGAAACAAAAAAAAGACACTTTTTATCCATAACAAGAACTCCATAACAGCAAATGAACTGTACAACAGAAAATACAAATGCTATTTATGGTCTCCTCACAACAATGATAAGAAAAATAAACTGGGCCAATATGGTATGTTTGTTAATACAGAGACTAACATGTTAATGTGATCTCTGGTCTCCCACTCAGAGACACAGGTCTCCGAGTGTCCAGCATTCAGACGGCTACCTGAGGACACTCATGTGAGAGAAAATCTGCTCACACAGATATGTAGAGCCAAATACTGTCAATAAGGCCTCTGCAATGTTCTGAAGACAGTTAAACTTGTCAGGTAGTGATGTCCAGCAGGTGAAAATGCAAACTCCATGAACACACACAGCTGTAGATTCCAGCTGCTTCGATGTCGCATTAACTGGCATTAACTCAGCCAGTTAATGCGAGACAAATCTAGCTGCTCATTAAAGATTTCTGGTTTGATCAGAAAATAAAACATTGGTCCATACACCTGAAAGTCCCAAAAATGCATTGTGTGTCGAGTCTATGGATGCATTTTGACTAAAGACCGGCCCACCAGATATTAAAGCCATAAAGCCTTTGAATGAAAACAAACGCTGTTGTGACAGTGATGTACACTGTCTTGTTGGTATATGTATGATTTCTATTCATTTTACGTCAGATGAAAACTTTGGTTGTAAGCTTCAGATAATTATTTAATAACAGCCAGACATTTTAAATGAGAATAAGAAAGTATTTCTTTGTGCCCCCCTTTCCCTGTTAATGCCCTACCTGGCCCCCTGGCATAACTTTGCTAGACCCGCCCCTGCACAGTTACCAGCTGTCAGCTACATAGAAAAGGATCCTGGTGTTATTTGTCTCTCAGAAACAGTTCATAACTTCCCTTCAACTCATTCATGTCACCTAAAAGGTAAACCTGTTTCTCCATCACCTGTTCAGCTCTGATGATTCATTAAGGACATCTCCTGGTTTCATCTTCATGTTTACCTCTCACCAGATATACAAACCGATATCATGACCAGCAGCTTTACAGCTGTGGCTCCAGCAAACATCAGCTGATACTAGAAATTAATATTAAATACATTCTAACAACAGCTGACCAAGCTTAAACGTGCTGCTGTTGTTTAGCGCGACATCCGGCAGTTTCCTCTTTCTGGCGCAAAGTGGGCGATAAACAAACAAGACAGAAAAGCCGATCAGCTGATCATTGATCAGTTTCATGATTGAAGTAGCAACAGGAGAGAGAGGGGAGAGAATGAGAGGAGAAGAAGAGGCAGCTGTGCAGCAAAGACACAATAACTCCAGCTTTGTGTCTTTTTCCATCCTGGCTGAAGTACGGGACAAACTGTGTTCCTTCTCAGCTCAACACGAAACGTGTAATAATTTCTCTGAATGCCGGACGATTCCGTTTGTACGGGACGGTTGGCAACTCTACTAACTAACCTTATGAATAAAATAAAGTTCACTATCAATAAAATCATAGCACCCGCCCAGCAGTATATAAACTCCGTCATGCTAGCTAGTACGCAGTACGAGTTATTGTAACTGACTGTAAAAAGTCAGCACAACGAAAATAAACTCCACCTAAACTTGGTTTATATCTGACCCAGATAGACTGCAGGTCATAACTTCTTACCTGAAGTTCAGTTCACCTGACGCTCCGACCGGCGGCTGCCTCGGGTCTCTCCTCCTCCTGCCTCCCCTTCCCTCATCCACCTGCTGGCCTCCACCACTTGTTAATTTTACTGAATCTGTGAAAGCTCCGCCATAGCCACCACCAAACAACTGAGTTATTTTTACACACCGACCAGCGTGTAAAAAAATCGGGCCACCGAGCAAATGCCCTTATGCCCGATGGCCAGTCCAGCTATGGTCGTGCGTGCCATCAGTTAACCCTTCGCGTGCCAACGGTGGCACGCGTGCGTAGGCTTGCCGACCCCTGATATAGAGTATTACTGCCAAAAATTCGACATTGACTTTGTGCTTGGAAAATGCTTGGATCTATTTTTGACATAAAACAAAGCCAGATTTTGTCATATGTGTCTGAATCAGTCAGGATGACCGATAGAAACAACTGAGTTCATAATATCTATAAATCTGTAGGTTTTTAGAAAGCACTGCAGTCTGTCAGTTTATATAAGTGATATTATACAATCCTTCTGTTCCCACTTAAGTAAAGGCTCTACATGAAAATAGAAAATTATGTATGTGTTATTGTTTCCTGTCTGTTGTAGCTGATCAGTCGGAAAGACAAGGCCACGTTTGAGAAGCTAAACTATCTGACATCCAAGGAAGAGAATTACACCCGCATGAGGGAATACATTCGCTCCCTGAAGATGGTGCCCTGTATTCCTTACCTTGGTGAGTCTGCTATCTGTGTCTCAAGATTAGTTTAACACCATCTGCTTTAGATCTTTTTATTTCCTTTTAAGTAAGTTTTAGATTTCCAAGCCCAACATCCATTCCAGACGTATAAGTATACTTTTTCTTTTTTGTTCAAAACAGCTCAAATTCCACTGGGCACATCGGAAGAATCAAGGAAAACATTATGTCAAAGAGCACATATTTTTTATACTTAACGAGTATTACAAATGCCATTAATATTGAGAAGTACAAGTTTTTTTGCCAGCAATCAAGACATTAACATTTCTGGTGTCAATTTCTTGGTTCTTTTTACTGATATGTAACTGTGGATTTTGTTCTGATGTGAAAAAAAACCTTTAAACACTACATCAGTAACAGCCTGCATTGAGAAAGGAATGCAGGCATCATCTTACATTCATTACATGCAAGGTTGTATGCTTTTTATTTGTGTGCAGTATAACTTTATGAGCGCAAGAACATGAATAAAAGCATTACATGTAGAACAAATGAAATGAAAAAGTTCTGCCACGTCTTGGCATTGTGAATGTATAACAACCAAAAGAAGCTTTGAAATTCAACCAATGGTGCCTGGTCTTGTGATACAGAATCCCTTTGGTGGAAACATCTTGTTAAATATAAGTTTCAACATACTGAGCAATTATTGGAAGGTATTTCCATTTTGTCTTATCATCATGGTCACTTTTTTTAGAGAATAAGCTCCTCCTCTGAACTCAGCCCAGTAGACCCCATCCTGATAGCGGCTGCGGTAATGCCCACCTTTGTACCACACACCGTTCAGATTGGAATGAGCACAGGCATTATACCACCATCCTCCCTTCTGATAGTGGGCACAATTCCCTGGAAACACAAATAACACAAGCAAATAAGACCAATTGGTATGTACACTAAATAAAACAACTAGCAGCCTAATGGCTTTAAATATGATAAAGAAAATTAAGAAAGTTTCAGTTTTTTCAAAAGTCCATTAGCGTTGAAAGCAAACTGATGTTTCCATGCACTATTAAATTCTTGATTTTCCTCCACCATTTTTTTGGATTTGGAATACATAGCTTGAAGATTTAAAGATGAGCCATTTATGTGTATATTTCAATTCCATCCACCACAATTGAAGTAAAAATTTTAAAAGTTTCTTTTTTTTCAAATTGTGAACAGAAAAACACATACACAGGAAAAGAAGAAACAAGTGATCATGGGACAATTATCGACAGATTCAAATATAATAATGATTATTGCACAAAAAGTTAAAATCCAAGAAATTGGAAAGGATTACTGATACCTCATTCAAAAAAGTTGGAATAGATACAAGACCAGAATATGTTTAGATGTTTAGTTTAGATTTCTGTTTCGGCATTATAAAGAAGCAATTTATGTTTTTCCAACAAAAGTCTTTCGAGTCCAGGAATTTCTAGATGATGGCTGTACTTTCCAGACAGATTGCCAAACCTTAACGGGTATTCCAATATTTAGTTCCTTTTCCCATCGTTCTTTGAATATCTATAAAATTCCAGTTATTTCCAGGCGGTATGTTTGAAATAAGGTTTTAAAATCGCACTTCCCAGTGTTTGGGGAGCTTACATATGGAGGTAATCTCTAGAGAAAACCATTGGTAGAACCTGCTGTCTTGTACTGCTGGTGGAAAGTCAGGTTTATATGTTGGCCGCCTAAACAATTTTGCCTCATCCAATAGTTACAGGTTTTTACTAAGTCTTCCCATATTTACCCATTCCTTGGATGCCTTAATTTCTTTATCAACACAACCAGACATTGACTGTAATGGTTATGTACTGTAGAATGTTCTTTCATTGGCTTCATAATATGGATTACACAAACATAAAAGTGACAGTAACTGAGCAGATAAGTAATAAAGGCAGAGCCCTACCCCCATCTCCTCAGGCAGTAACGGGGTAGAGAATTTCACTTTTGGTTTCTTATTATTCCAAATGAATCGTGAGATATTTTTATTCCAACCACTTGTTTTGGACCATTTTCTTCTTAGTCTGAGCTGCATGGAGGATTCTATTCTTTGACTACATATCGAATAAACCGGACCACTACAGAGCAAGGAGGTGCGCTTGGAGGCCCTGTGCCAGGACCCCTTGTACTTGTTCTATTCCTAGGTCTCACTCTCGGTTTAGCATGCTGTTTTCAACCAGCTCTGACTTAATTAGATTTTCAAAAAAAGTTACAGTGGCAGTGCAATCTGCACCCTCTGGAATACCGTAATCATCATGTTCATCATGATCATATTACGTCAGGAACCATCTTCGAGGTCAGACACTTTGCTCATCTTTACCTTTGGCTTCTGAGAAGCCGTGAGAGAGCATTCTTCACTCCAATATTCCACCGCTCTGTCCATGTCCCCCTCTATTTCTCCAATTTGTTTTTCAGTTCCTTCGATGTGATGCACACTTTCTTGTATTTTCCGGTTGAACTCTGCTGTGAGTTCATCCTTCTTTTTTTTTTTTTTTTTTTTTTACATCTTCACATAACTTAATGCGGAATTCAGCAGGGTCTTTCCCCACAGTCACAGCTTCCTTCAATGTTTCTTGAATTGTTATTAGAGTGTCGCTTTCTTTAAGACTGCCATGTTGGGCTTCCCGTTTAAAATTTTGTACATAATGACACTGTCCATAAAAGGACATCTTTCATATTCATCAATTTTCATATTCCTTCTTTCTCACAGAGAGCCTCTGGAGATGGGAAAAAGAGGTACAGGTCTGAAATTCCTGTTCTAGAAATACCACCATAGAAAAATTGTGTACCTCAAGACAAACCTGTGGTTTGGGGAAAGAGATTGAAGATCCTAATTGGAGTGTATAACAAAGCAATAAGCAAAAAGCAATTGTTGTATCCAGTACTTCCTGGATAAGTGGATGTCCCTGCAAACCAGTCTACAAGAGTGTAGAAACTATTAAGAGTTATTAGTAACTACTAATAACAACTGTAGAATGTGTGAAAAAGAAATCTACTAGAAGGTGTGATCACCTTGTCTTTTACGGGAATCCACTTACCTGCGTAGACGTCATGGTCCCTATCCAGCGTGGTAAAGTGCTTTCCATTGTGCCAGGTTAAAGAGTCTCCAGCATTGCCGTGGTATTGGCCCAGTCGTAGCCTGTAGAAATCTGCTTCTGACTCTACACGAAAGCTAGCATATTCTGCAAAGGTCTTCCGACCAGTCCAGTCTTCCAGCGTCACTAAAAGCTTGTAGGTGCCCTGGTTTGTCAGCCAAAAGATGTTGTCTAGGCCCAACCAGTATTCACCATCAATGTTTCCAAAACCTTGCTGTGGAAGGAGAGAGACACTGAATTGGTCAGGTATAAAGTACATGAACGAGCACATGGATTAAGTCAGAAGAGAGGCCTCTTCTCTCCAACTGTGAGCATCTAATTGGCTTAAAGTGCTTTGATGACTTATCAGTGTTGCATTAGAGGAATTGTTGGCTTGGAAATACTTATGTGCCTTTATCTTGAGACTGAGAAGAGAACTCGGCTGACTTTAGGTCACAAGATGACTTTATACATTTATATTTTTGTATTATCGAGCACCATTCATGACTACATGGAAACACAGCATGCTTATAACATTCTTGGATCACTGTGTTGGCAGCAGCACTGAGAATTTTGAGACCACTGGAACTGATTTCTTATGTGCTGTTGTGATCTCTTTATTTCAGTTTACTGTTTTTTTTACAATTACAATTTTCTTACTTACTAGACAGCACATAGAACCTCATAAGTACAATCTTCGATGCTACTATAACTTATTACCTTGTAAGTGTCCCAGTTCCTAAAAAAGTTGACAGAGCCATCCTGACGTCTCTGAATAACGGTCCAGCCACCAGGGTCTTGTCTCTGGTCACACCAGACCTGCATAAGTTGATTGCTTTTGTCTGGTTTTAAGAGGTACATTCCACTGGTGGTATATCCACTCTCCAGAGCCTCCAGACAATCTCTGAAAGGTCCTGTAGAAGGCAGAAAATGAAGGGTGTGTGATCATCATAGGCTCATTTTTAGTGACATGCTGGCTTCATCATTATTATAGTTTTAACAACCTGTGCACACAACACACATGGAGACATGAAGTGTAATAGAAAAATATACAGATGGAGGGTTCCTGGAAAAGTGAGTCACTCCTGATCACGTGTTGTCTCTGCAAAATATGACAAATGCTTTCCAGTCTGTTTGCTGCTGGCAAGAGTAAACAGTACTGTGGGCAAAACCTTCTTTGTTGTCACAGCACACACATGGGAACACAGACATCTATTCTTAAATTATCTCTCACTTTTTGTCCTCTGTGGAATGATGGAAAGTATTACACAAAATTAGTGGAATTCTCTTTATTGTATTAAAGACAGAACCTAAAAGAGCCCGTGATCTATGAGCAACCACTTGGCAACCATCCATCCATTATCTTCTGCTTATCCAGTTCAGGGTCACAGGGTGGCTGGAACCTATCTGAGCTGTCTTAGGGCGAGAAGCAGGATACACCCTGAACAGATCGCCAGTCTGTTGCAGAGCTAACACATAGACAGACAAGCACTTACATTCACAACTATGGTCAGTTTACAATTATCAATTAACCTAACCCCACTAACTGCATGTCTTTGGACTGTGGGCTGAAGCCGGAGTACCCGAAGACAACCCACGCAAATACGGAAGAACATGCAAACTCCCAACAGAAAGATCCTGGCTTGATGGTGGAATTAAACTCAGGACCTTGTTGCCGTGAAGCAACAGTGCTAAACACTGCACCACTGCAACCATTGGTAGGAAAAAACCCTTACTTTTACACAGGATTCACCCTCCAACAGAACTCACTTTAGGTAGGGGAACTCCTGCCACCCATTGGGGGCAAAAGAAGAGAGGGGAAAATAACTGCAAAAAAATGTCAGTTAGGAATAAACACTGAGTAGAGTAGGGTGGCTGTATCTGAAAATCAGTAAGAGGTGAAATTTGCTCAGTCAAATGCCATTCAGACCTATCACCCACTAAAAACATTTAGGATATATGAAATGAAGTCCTACATTAACTGAGAATGGGAAACATTCTTCTTTAAAATTACAGCAACTGGTTTCTTTAGTTCCCATACACTTAGAGAGTATTAAAAGAAGACGTTATATTACACACATTACATTTTTTCTTTACATTTTACACAACATGGTAACTTGTATATAAACCAATGACCGTAGAAAATGTGGACAACCTAACATCTCCCCAACAATGAAGCCAAAATGTGTCTGTTATCCCCTGGTGTCTGGCTGCAATATAGGTCATAAACCCCGCCGCCTCCATATTAGCGGATGGGACTGGGGTCAAATTAAACAAAAAGTTTTCCTCAGACAAATTTTTTCCCAAAGATGCATTCTGCCATTATTAGTAGTCTTCATCACCGATTTGTGTTCAAGCGGTCTTTTCTCATAAGTTGTATTCTAATTACCAACTACATGATGTGAATTTGGGGTGCAACATCATCATGATAGCTTTGATGGTAGCTGCTTTCTTGGAGAAACTTCTGTATCTCTGTTTGGGAATGGTAGATAGACGGGGGTGCTGTGAGGAGGTCCAGTGTTCATTTTCCAAAACCACAAGTGAGTATTTTAAACTGACGACGTAAGGTGTTCTGCAATAACCTGGACTAACTGAGAGAAGGACCCAAGGCCCTGGCGCACTTTTTCAGTAAGTTAAATGTGTTTGTAAGCTAATCTGTAATCAGCGTCCTTAGCTAGCTAGCTAAGATGAGCAATCAGCTGTTGGGGAAAGCCATGTTTAGTAGCTAAATCTGTGCACACGAATGAATATACCCTCTGAACCTGAAAGTTCACTAAAGTCAGTGTTATATTTCTGTTATTAGATGTGCTGCTCAGACTGTACTGAATTGAAGGATGTTCAGACCATTAGCTGAAGATGAGGCACTGAAACGGTTTATATGAGAAACAGAACAGGAACACCAAATTTAAAAAAAAAAAAAAGCTAATTTTTCAGCACAACTCTATATATTTATTTATAGATTTTTTTTTTTTTACAGAGTTTGGTTCAAATATTGAGGTTAAAAAAATTATCTGAATTAATCCTGAATGAGGTATTGTACATTTGCAGTACACTGTACATCTTACATCCTTTGAGAGAAATAATATAGAGAGCATTAATATATGTTGTCCAGTGCTCAGGCAGCAGCTCAAAAACTGCATACCTCTATATCTTTCTCTATTTTCTTGCAGGTGAAAAGGACTGGAAACCTGCTCCATCATCTCATCTTTGCAGATCACCTTTTAAAAAGCACAAACAACTTAAAGGTAAAAATGTCTGGATAGTCTGGATATAAGGCTTTTTTATTTAATATTTGAGGGATAAACTTCAAATTTCAGAGTGTGTGATGATTCTGTTCTCTTTGTGATTACAGGAGCTGCCCTCAGATTCAGTCCACAGCACCACCCAGTGACAACAGACAAATCATCCTATATGTTTGTCCTTTGTAATAACTCGAAAATTAACTGATGAAAAAAGTACAAAGGCTAAAGTACCTTATGATACACTGTCAGTGAAAACTGCAGCTGTATTATTGATAAAGTTAAAGGCAAAAAGTCAAAGGGATTCATGATCCATGTAACTGGTGTCACTATATAAGAGCATAAATAGTAACTCATTTTGGTGTTTAAGAAGGTGCTGATCTCAGACCTGCACAGCTTCTGCTTTTAACACTGAATGTAGTTACAGTGGCTTGCAAAAGTATTCGGCCCCCTTGAACTTTCCCAAATTTCGTCACATTACAGCCACAAACATGAATCAGTTTTATTGGAATTCCATGTGAAAGACCAATACAAAGTGGTGTACATGTGAGAAGTGGAACAAAAATCATACATGATTCCAAACATTTTTTACAGATAAATAACTGAAAAGTGGGGTGTGCGTAATTATTCAGCCCCCTTTGGTCTGAGTGCAGCCAGTTGCCCATAGACATTGCCTGATGAGTGCTAATGACTAAATAGACTGCACCTGTGTAGGGATGGGTATCGAAAACCGGTTCTTGTTGAGAACCGGTTCCCACTGTTTCAATTCCTTGGAATTGTTTGCCATTTTTGCAAACGATTCCCTTATCGATTCCAGTCGTCCCGAATGACGTCACCACGTTGCGGAGCATCATTTACCTGGCAGGGCGCCTAAGCGGCTCAAACGCTAAAAAGTTTGGTTATACTTTACCAGACGGAGGACAACAGGCCAACTTGCAATACTTGCAAAGTAGATATTTCATTTAAAGGAGGAAACACTACGAATATGCAAAAGCATTTGCTCACAAAACACGCGATAACCTTAAATGAATGTCGTGTTTTTAATTCCGCTCCGGACTCGTGAATCTCAACCCAGCAGCAGCGGTAACGTTTGCACGTCCTCTCCCGTTAATGCGGCAGGTAAATAATCAGCTAACAGTGCATATTATGTTAGCGCGATCTGCTTTATTACAAAACCTGCCATTGTGCATTTAGGTGACCATGATGAGACAGACAGAGTCTGGCTGGCAGTTCTCGCTGCAGTCTACCGGTAGCGTCTCCTTTCAGGCCAGGATAGATGAATGTCTCCGAGCAGTGACTAAGTTTGTGGTAAAAGGCTTGCACCCATTTGCCCCGATTTTCGGTAAGTGAATGTGTTTAATTGTAGGGAGGGACATTACTGGATATTCTTGTGTAATTGCTACAGAATAATTTATGTTATACTTTGTTATTGCTACAGAAGAATATTTATTTTATTGTTTTACATTTACAATTTTTTTTTTCCTGGGGACCCTGTGACACCCCATTGAAGAGCCGTAGGCTGTGGATCTCTTAAGATCTCACTGTTGGGTTTGTAAGGCCATGTTACTCCTAAATTTCTATCTTGTTCAAAGAGAAGATATAAAACAAAGTTCTAAGCTAATCGACCTGTGTGTTCTCCTTTTTTAAAAAGAATCGATAAGAGAATCGATAAAGAATCGAATCGTTAAACAGGATCGAAAATGGAATCGGAATCGTGAAAATCTTATCAATACCCATCCCTACACCTGTGTGTAATCTAATGTCAGTACAAATACAGCTGCTCTGTGACGGCCTCAGAGGTTGTCTAAGAGAATATTGGGGGCAACAACACCATGAAGTCCAAAGAACACACCAGACAGGTCAAGGATAAAGTTATTGAGAAATTTAAAGCAGGCTTAGGCTACAAAAAGATTTCCCAAGCCTTGAACATCCCACGAAGCACTGTTCAAGCGATCATTCAGAAATGGAAGGAGTATGGCACAACTGTAAACCTACCAAGACAAGGCCGTCCACCTAAACTCACAGGCTGAACAAGGAGAGCACTGATCAGAAATGCAGCCAAGAGGCCCATGGTGACTCTGGACGAGCTGCAGAGATCTACAGCTCAGGTGGGGGAATCTGTCCATAGGACAACTATTAGTCGTGCACTGCACAAAGTTGGCCTTTATGGAAGAGTGGCACGAAGAAAGCCATTGTTAACAGAAAACCATAAGAAGTCCCGTTTGCAGTTTGCCACAAGCCATGTGGGGGACACAGCAAACATGTGGAAGAAGGTGCTCTGGTCAGATGAGACCAAAATGGAACTTTTTGGCCAAAATGCAAAACGCTATGTGTGGCGGAAAACTAACACTGCACATCACTCTGAACACACCATCCCCACTGTCACATATGGTGGTGGCAGCATCATACTCTGGGGGTGCTTCTCTTCAGCAGGCACAGGGAAGCTGGTCAGAGTTGATGGGAAGATGGATGGAGCCAAATACAGGGCAATCTTGGAAGAAAACCTCTTGGAGTCTGCAAAAGACTTGAGACTGGGGCGGAGGTTCACCTTCCAGCAGGACAACGACTCTAAACATAAAGCCAGGGCAACAATGGAATGGTTTAAAACAAAACATATCCATGTGTTAGAATGGCCCAGTCAAAGTCCAGATCTAAATCCAATCGAGAATCTGTGGCAAGATCTGAAAACTGCTGTTCACAAACGCTGTCCATCTAATCCGACTGAGCTGGAGCTGTTTTGCAAAGAAGAATGGGCAAGGATTTCAGTCTCTAGATGTGCAAAGCTGGTAGAGACATACCCTAAAAGACTGGCAGCTGTAATTGCAGCAAAAGGTGGTTCTACAAAGTATTGACTCAGGGGGCTGAATAATTACGCACACCCCACTTTGCAGTTATTTATTTGTAAAAAATGTTTGGAATCATGTATGATTTTCGTTCCACTTCTCACATGTACACAACTTTGTATTGGTCTTTCACGTGGAATTCCAATAAAACTGATTCATGTTTGTGGCTGTAATGTGACAAAGTGTGGAAAGTTCAAGGGGGCCGAATACTTTTGCATTATGTAAAAGTCCAGAGTCTCTGTGCTTTATCTTAGGATGATGCGAGTGTTTCTAACATTACAGAAAGCAAAGGTCACTATCACACTGTTCATGAAATGCTGGGTTTGTTTATACAGGGGAGGTCTGAGGAAGATTTCTATTTAGGATTTCTGAATGATAAATAATTAAATTGCACAATACTGTAAAACAGTCATGTAGAATGCTTTTTAACATGAAATTTGTGGTCCCAAAATGACAAAAATGCCATTTTGATTCAGCTTTAATGCTGGATTGAGAAAATATGAGTAGTTGTACCACAAAAATATAAGTAGGTTGTCCTTTCTAAATGGAACAAAACATTGGAGTTTGATAGTTTTTCTAGAAATGATTATAATACTAATGTCAAATCATCATTTTTTTAGAATGTTTTCTGCTCCACCATCTTCAAATTACATAAATTTGTAGGTTTATACAGTACATTTTATACAGTTTATAAAGTGATTGCTGTATAAGCAGTTACCGTATTTTCCGGACTACAAAGGGCACCTGAATATTAGCCGCACAAGCTAAAATCAGAGGAAAATCCTGTTTTGTACATACATTAGCCGCACCTGACTAAAAGCCCCAGGTGTTTTAATGTTTACTTACCATATGTAAGAGAATATGCACAAAGGGGATTGTCAGGAAAGAGATGGCTGTTTGGGAACACATCCCTTTTATTAATATTTTGAAAAACAAGTTACCGGTATATATTTGCATAACTTTTTACGTATATGTACAAGTACCGGTAATTACAAGTACGAAACATGTACTGTGCTTTATAAACGAGTAACAAATGTAGTGTATAACAATAACCTACAGCACACCAGAAAAATAGATTCGGCCTACCTTTTAGGCTCAGGTGCAGTAACACGGCTTTAACAAGAAGAAAAGTCATTCACCACCATCTTTCTCTTCTTCCTGCGCACTAAAACCACCAAAGTCCTCTTCTCCAGTGTCGGAAACGAACAGGCTCAGGATGGCTTCGTCATCCACTCTCCACTTCTCTCCTTCGTTGTCGCTTTCAAAACCAAAGAAATCCTCGTTGTCAGTATCGGAGTCGAACACCCTCTGAAGGGCCGTGGCGGTGTCCTCCTCTCCATCACGCAGTAGTCCAGCCCTTCGAAATCCGTTGGTGATCGTGGATGTTTTCACACTTCTCCACGCTGTCAGAATCCACTGGCAGACTTGGGCAAAACTTGCTTTTCGCATGCGACCAGTTTTGGTAAATGATTTATCGCCGCTCGTCATCCACGCCTCCCACTGAACGCGTAGTGCTACTTTGAACGCACGATTCACACTGATGTCGAGTGGCTGCAGGTGCTTCGTTGTGGCTGCAGGTGCTTCGTTGTGCCTCCAGGAATCACACCTGGAATCGAATTTGTGCTCTTAATGGCTGCTTTCACAGAATCTGTGATATGGGCCCTCATGCTGTCCAAAACAAGCAACGCTTTTTTTTGGCGAAAGAATCCTCCAGGTCGCTTCCCATAGCACTCTTGCAGCCACTCCTTCATTACGCTTTCCATCATCCACCCTTTCTTGTTGACTTTAACAGAGATGCCGCTCGGGATCTCTTCTCTTGGCATAGTCATCCGCTTAAAAATCACCACTGGCGAAAGTTTAAACCCTGATGCTGTGCAGCCCAGCACACAAGTGAAATTCGTTCTCTCATGGCCAGTGGTTCTCACCGTGATGGTTGATTCACCTTGCTTGTTAACAGTCCTAGTGAGGGGCAGGTCAAACGTCAACGGCACTTCATCCATGTTTATGATGGATTCCGATGGAATATAATAGTCAGGTGGGAGTTGCTTACACACAGTCGTCTGCGCCCTGATGGACAGTCCTTTTCGTTTCATAAATCTGTGACACCAGGATGGCCCACCTTTGAAATTTTCTATCTTCTTTTCGTTGGCGACTGTTTTGGCTTTCAGTCGGTGTCACGGCGAGTGAGAAGAGCCGTGTGGAAAAGGTAAGGAAGGATCCAAACGCAGGCAGGCGTGAAGGTGGTAATAAATTCAAAATACTGGGTCCAACGGACCCAGAACCGTGACAGTACCCCCCCTCCAAGGGCTGGCTCCCGACAGCCCCAAACGAAAAAAACAAAACAAAACCAGAGCACCAAGCCAGGGCGGGCGGAGGGGGTCCAGGACGGAGGGACAGAAACCAAACAAAAAACAAGGAGCAAGAGCATCCAAACAGACCAAAAAACACAAGAAAACAGTTCAAGAACACAGGAAAACACATCAAAAAACGAAACCAAACTAAAGCTCAACAAGAGTCCACGAAGAGTTCAGGGGGTCGACCCGGAGGTCGGCCATACAGGAGCCAAAACAGGTCAGAGGGCCGGCCATGCACACGGCAACAGGCAGACAGTTCAGGGGGCCGACCGTGCACACAGCAACGGCGGCGACGGGCAAACAGTTCAGGAGGCCGACCATGCACACGGCAGCGGGCAAACAGTTCTGGAGGCCAACCATGCACATGGCAATGGCGGCGGCGCAGGCGAAACCAATCAGGAGGCCGACCACTTGGAAGGCAGTGGCGGCCACTGAGCAGATCCGGAGGTTGGCTGTGATGCCAGCAGCGGCGACGATCTCTCTCCGGAGGCCGGCCTCGACGGCCATAACACCCAACTAGAGGCCTAGAAAGCGGCCAGCAGAGGCGAGGCAGAACAGGACGAGCTGGGTCCCACGACAGTGTGGCAACTGCAGGGCCAGACGTGGACGAGGCAGGGCCAGACGAAGGCGGAGCAGGAGCTGGACCAGACGAATGCGGAGCAGGAGCTGGGCCAGACGAAGGCGGAGCAGGAGCTGGGCCAGACGAAGGTGGAGCAGGAGCTGAACCAGGCGAGGATGAAGACACGGAGGCCGGACCAGGCGTGGATGAAGACACGGAGGCCGGACCAGGCGTGGATGAAGACACGGAGGCCGGACCAGGCGGGGATGAAGACACGGAGGCCGGACCAGGCGGGGATGAAGACACGGAGGCCGGACCTGACGGCAGCGGGATGGCTGCGGAACCTGACGACGGCAGCGGGATGGCTGCGGAACCTGACGACGGCAGCGGGACGGCTGGAGGCGGAGATGCTGCAGGAGATGATGCTGCAGGAGATGATGCTGCAGGAGATGATGCTGAAGTCGCGGGGAATAGTTCAGCAGGTGACGGCTGAACAGACTTCCCCGGACCGTCAGCTGACATGAGGATGTGCTGGCTGGGTCCTCCAGAACCCCCAGCAGACGAGGCGTGGTGCTGGGTGGGCTCCTCGGGCCCTCCAGCAGACGTGGCATGAGGCTGGACGGGCTCCTTGGAACCTCCAGCTGACGACACTTGAGGCTGGACGGGCTCCTTGGAACCTCCAGCTGACGACACTTGAGGCTGGACGGGCTCCTTGGAACCTCCAGCTGACGACACTTGAGGCTGGACGGGCGACTCTGGCCCTCCAGCTGACGACACTTGAAGGTGGCTGGGTTCACCTGAACCCCCAGCTAACGAAACTTGGGGCTGGCTGGGTTCTCCTGAACCCCCAGCTGATGAGACTTGGGCTGGACGGGCGCCTCCGGCCCTCCAGCTGAGATAGACGACTGAATGGGTCCCTCTGATCCTCCAGCAGAGGACGGAGGCAGAAGGGCGAACTCACTGGAGCTCTCAGCAGGGGATGACGGCTGAGACTGCTCAGTAAAGTTCTCCAGTGAAGCTGCTGGTGCTGGCGTCTTGACCTCTAGGGGTCCAGAGTTGGACAGCTGAGCTAGCGGCCACTGGACAACAGGTAGTGAGGCTAAGGATTGACCTACAGGGGGCAGAGATGATTGGAGTGGAGGCGTAACAGGTGATGGAATGGCTAACTGAACTGCGGGCAGCTGGGCTGCTGACTGAACTGCGGGCAGCTGGGCTGCTGACTGAACTGCGGGCAGCTGGGCTGCTGACTGAACTGCGGGCAGCTGGGCTGCTGACTGAACTGCGGGCAGCTGGGCTGCTGACTGAACTGCGGGCAGCTGGGCTGCTGCCTGAACTGCAGGCAGTGTTACAGGCCGGGCATTTAACTGGGATGGAAGTGCGGATGGGACAATGGAGCGGACACGGTCATAAACTCGGAACGAGGGTTCAGAACAGGCAGTCTTAGAAACTGTGGCCATAGGTGAGATTGAGGAATCATTGTTATCCTCAGTCGAAACACAAAAGATAGCCCCAGAATAAACAGTCACAGAAGCAACAGAATCAACAAAAGTGTCCCTTTCACTCACCACAGCCGGCTGCTTACATATCCCGACATCCAGCTGTGGAGTGCCGCGCCGGCGGCGCGAACGTCGCTTCCTCCTTGGAGACCGCTCCGACGGGCCGGGAAACTCCTCGTCCGGCGGGTCGGACGGCACGTCCTCCATTGAAGCGAGTGGGCGAGGCACTCAGCAAACGGCAAAACGGAGAACAACTAAACTACTGAGCATGAACAAGAACACGAACCTGGACATGAAAGAAGGAAGACGATAATGATGACGGCAGGGGACACACGGATGAAACATGGTGGATACACAGACGGACCAGCAACTACAATGACTAAAGACGTGACTTAAATACACACAGAGAAACACAGGGAGATTACACACAGGTGGTGGACACAGCTGGGAGTAATTAATGAGACGAGACAAGAGGTAAAACTGAACACACTCACATGAGACGCAGACCTTCACAATAAAACAGGAAACAAGAACACTACACCAAGACGCAGACCTGACACTGAGAGACAGACAGAAAATGACACATGGAACCTGAACTAAACTAAACGTGAGATACAACCGAGAACAATTCCTTAAACACAAATAAACAGAAACATGAAACTCTAATAATAGACATCATCACAACAAGAGAACAAGAAAACAATCCCAGATGCAAAATAAACCAAAGCATAATAAACTCAAAATACTGGGTCCAACGGACCCAGAACCGTGACAGTCGGATCTGCAAAGTTGAAACACCTCGTCCGTTTGCTCTCTGTGTGTGTTCACCCAGTCTTCAATACAGTCTTCAAGTTTGGGCCATCTGCTCTTATTTCCTCTGAAAGCTTTTTTCGTCTTTTTGGACTGAGCCAGTTCGTCACGCTGGCGTCTCCAACGTCTCACCATGTATTCTTTTATACCAAGGGTACGTGCAGCAGCTCTATTTCCCTCGCTGAGAGCCAAATCGACTGCCTTTAATTTGAAAGCTGCATCATAAGCATTTCTTTTGTTTGCCATACTGAGGGTTTGTGAATGAAAGCTTCCTTTGCTCCTGTAATACTCCTCTTGCTCTTGCTAATCAAGTTTGTTTTTCGCACTACTTCGTACGGCACTACATTGCCTGGCGGATGGACATGTGACCGACATACCACTCTTGTACCCAGATACTGTGTGTCTGATCACATGCCCTTCCGCCAGGCAACGTAGTGCCGTACAACAGCGGAACAACCAAAACAAATCCTCTTACGATATCACAAAAATCATGGACGATCCATAGAAAAGCCGCACCTGACTAAAAGCCGCAGGGTTCAAAGCTTGTGCAAAAAGTAGCGGCTTATAGCCTGAAAATTACGGTATATTTTTGATGGTAAATGGACTGGTTCTTATAAAGCGCTTTTCTACTCTGAGCACTCAAAGCTGTTTACACAACTTCCCTCATTCACCCATTCACACAAGCACTTTTCTCTCTGCTGTTTCTAAGTGCTTTCTATCTAACATTCACACCCCTCATCGGAGAGCAACATGGGGTTAGTATCTTGGCCAAGGATATTTGGCATGCAGACCGGAGCAGACTGGGATCAAACCACCAACCTTCCAGTTAGTAGATGACCTGCTCTGAGCTACCTGAGCTATTAATGATGTTGGTACAGTTTGAGATATTTGCACAATCCACCATGAGATTTGAATAAAAATAGCATTTTCTTCTTGTTGTGGCTAAGAACAAACTCAAGTATGTTGTTCTATTTGGAATATACTATCTAATTATATTTTTGCTCAACCCAGCATGAAAGTTGCAGGCGTGCTCAGCTTTTTTTTTCACATTTTAACTAGCCAATATCTAGACATTTTTTGATGTCTTAAATTACCGATTCTGATTTGGGTTACAGATTTTAATACAGGGAGTGCAGAATTATTAGGCAAATGAGTATTTTGTCCACATCATCTTCTTCATGCATGTTGTCTTACTCCAAGCTGTATAGGCTCGAAAGCCTACTACCAATTAAGCATATTAGGTGATGTGCATCTCTGTAATGAGAAGGGGTGTGGTCTAATGACATCAACACCCTATATCAGGTGTGCATAATTATTAGGCAACTTCCTTTCCTTTGGCAAAATGGGTCAAAAGAAGGACTTGACAGGCTCAGAAAAGTCAAAAATAGTGAGATATCTTGCAGAGGGATGCAGCAGTCTTAAAATTGCAATGCTTCTGAAGCGTGATCATCGAACAATCAAGCGTTTCATTCAAAATAGTCAACAGGGTCGCAAGAAGCGTGTGGACAAACCAAGGCGCAAAATAACTGCCCATGAACTGAGAAAAGTCAAGCGTGCAGCTGCCAAGATGCCACTTGCCACCAGTTTGGCCATATTTCAGAGCTGCAACATCACTGGAGTGCCCAAAAGCACAAGGTGTGCAATACTCAGAGACATGGCCAAGGTAAGAAAGGCTGAAAGACGACCACCACTGAACAAGACACACAAGCTGAAACGTCAAGAGTGGGCCAAGAAATATCTCAAGACTGATTTTTCTAAGGTTTTATGGACTGATGAAATGAGAGTGAGTCTTGATGGGCCAGATGGATGGGCCCGTGGCTGGATTGGTAAAGGGCAGAGAGCTCCAGTCCGACTCAGACGCCAGCAAGGTGGAGGTGGAGTACTGGTTTGGGCTGGTATCATCAAAGATGAGCTTGTGGGGCCTTTTCGGGTTGAGGATGGAGTCAAGCTCAACTCCCAGTCCTACTGCCAGTTTCTGGAAGACACCTTCTTCAAGCAGTGGTACAGGAAGAAGTCTGCATCCTTCAAGAAAAACATGATTTTCATGCAGGACAATGCTCCATCACACGCGTCCAAGTACTCCACAGCGTGTCTGGCAAGAAAGGGTATAAAAGAAGAAAAACTAATGACATGGCCTCCTTGTTCACCTGATCTGAACTCCATTGAGAACCTGTGGTCCATCATCAAATGTGAGATTTACAAGGAGGGGAAAACAGTACACCTCTCTGAACAGTGTCTGGGAGGCTGTGGTTGCTGCTGCACGCAATGTTGATGGTGAACAGATCAAAACACTGACAGAATCCATGGATGGCAGGCTTTTGAGTGTCCTTGCAAAGAAAGGTGGCTATATTGGTCGCTGATTTGTTTTTGTTTTGTTTTTGAATGTCAGAAATGTATATTTGTGAATGTGGAGATGTTATATTGGTTTCACTGGTAAAAATAAATAATTGAAATGGGTATATATTTGTTTTTTGTTAAGTTGCCTAATAATTATGCACAGTAATAGTCACCTGCACACACAGATATCCCCCTAAAATAGCTAAAACTAAAAACAAACTAAAAACTACTTCCACAAACATTCAGCTTTGATATTAATGAGTTTTTTGGGTTCATTGAGAACATGGTTGTTGTTCAATAATAAAATTATTCCTCAAAAATACAACTTGCCTAATAATTCTGCACTCCCTGTATTGTAGGGTTTTTACCTTACAATATAAAGCATCTTGAGACAACTGCTATTGCAGTTTGGCACCATAAAAATAAAATTGTATTGAATTACATTGAATTCATATTGATTGTATGAAATACCTGACTTTCACCTTTAAAAGAATTTGAGATATTTATTATCAAACATTCCCTCAGACTGCAAAAAAAGTTCAAAAGTGGGGACTAACAGACCATTTTTCAAAAAATATATATCTGTGTTGTATGATGCTAAAATTTAATAGCAACCATTATATATGTTTAAATGTTCTACCATAAAACCTTTATGCATATCATTCAAACAGAAGATGTTCTACAAATTGGCTAATATAAGATGAAATTACCCTATAGTAACCTAAACTATCTGACAGTTTTGTGAAAAGAAAATTTAGTTATTCAATAAATATGTCTCTGTTGGTATATTCTCAGTGAATGCGGGACTGCAAATGTTTGTTCAGTTAGAGACCTCAAAGGAAGATACAAACATTTTTAGCAGTACTTACCTGAGGGCTCATTTGTGAAGCTGTATGGTCCACCTGGCATTGTGGGCAGTGGATGTGGCAGTGCTCTGGCTTTCTGGTCACTTTGGATCTCATTATTCATGGGGTAGTTGGTGTAACGAGTGTAAGTGGGTGGATGGAAAGGTCTGTAGCCACCAGGAGACAATTCAGGTGTTTGTAAAGGAGGCTGGGAGATTGCAGGAGGTTGTGGCTGGAGACGACGGCTGGGCTCTTGAACCTTACTGTAAAAGTATCCTCCCTGCTTACACTGCTCTTCCAGCTGCTCCAGGAGAACACTCTGGCTGCTTGCGAGGGCTGAAAGATGCTGGTACTTATGATCCAGGTCTCGGTACCGCCCAGCTAGCCTCCCCATCTCATTTGTGTGGTTGAGCACACGGGTCTCCAGCTGTGACACCTCCAGAGCATTGTCTCGTTTGTGGATAATCTCATGCAGCAGCTGCATGTAGAGCTGTGTAACTCTGGAGTTCATGTTGCGGCTCTCTTTACGCAATAGCTTGACTTCATTGATCACACCCCCATCAAGCTCTATTAGCAGTTGGAGTGCCTCAATCTCCTTTCGCTGCTTTTGCAACTCACTGTTGAGCAGCTCCAGTTCCTGCTTATTAATACGGTTTTGCAGCAAGGTCTCTGGCTCCTTGGAGTTCACACATATTGCCCCGTTGTTTTTCTGCTGAGGGACAATGAAGGTATAAGAACATTTATCTGTTTGGAAGGCACTGTAGTCAGCAACAGCCCTTTTTTGACGTTTTGGTACGTAGATAAACTCTCTCTCTAGGATGTCATTGCTGTTGTCAATTTCTAGCGTGTCTTCTTGGAGACCTGACTCTGGTCCAGAGAGCAACAGGAGACCCACCATTACCACCACAGGGAGAATCATAGCACAGTTCAGCTGCTCCCAGACCACGACAGTTTCTAAAAGAGATGAAGCAGAGATGCTCAGCAAAGGTCTGTTTTCTTGCATCATTCATTGACCTGGTGTTACTCGTCGAAGAAATTTTTAGGCAATTACTTTATCACCACCTCTGTGTGCTCAGAAGCTCATACAGGCAGTGAATGTTTTTTCACAGCTCTGTCCCAGAAAGTGGCTGCCTATAATTTAAGCAAGGTAATGCCATCCAGAGTTAGATACCATATTTCTAAGATCTTTTGGGCTGAGTTCAACAACCTGAGTTTTATCTGAATTTAGAAGCATAAAATTAGAGGTCATCCAGGTCGTTATGTCGTTAAGACATTCCTGCAGTTTAAAAAATTTGTGTATTTTATTTGGCTTCATGGATAGAAAAATCTGGAAGTCATCTGCATAGTAGTGAAAATGTATATTATGCCTTCTATTTGTAGTGCTTAGGGGAAGTGTATGTAATATAAACACAACTGACCCTAGCACAGAACCCTGTGGAACTCCATAGTTAACCTTTATGTGTGAAGAAGACTTCCCATTTACATAACCACACTGAAGTCTGTTAGATACATATGGTTCAACCCATTACAGCGCAATACTTTTAATACCTACAGCATGCTCTAATCCATGTAATAAAATATAGTCAGCATTATAGTCTAGCAGGGATGAGCACAGAGATGAGTCCACTGTCAGAGGCCAAAAGAAGATCATTTGTAGCCTTCACTACCACCATTTCTGTACTGTGATGGGTTCTGAAACCTGACTTAAAATCTTCAAATAAACTTTTTCTCTGAAGATGATCAGTTTGGTGTTTTACAACTGCTCTTTCAAGAATTTTCAAAATAAAACAAAGGTAGTGCTTTAATTACGGCCAGTAACTTGCAAATCAACTAATATCTACTAAATTACACAGCAAGTCTTCTGCAGCTAGTTTACGCTAGGGTAAAATCAGAGAGGAGAGAGCAGGTTTATAACCAACCCATCAGTATTTGGTTGGTAAGTTTGCCAGAACAACAACCAGCTTCAGTCACTGCCTGCTGTATTTGCATGTACATATTTCATGGTCTAGGGTATGAACAAAAGATATTCACTAAATAGTATGTCTGGCTCAAAGTTGCCTTATTGCCTTATTATGAAATAGTGAAAACATTTACATTTACATTAGTATTTTAGTTAAAGTAAATGTTAAAGTTACACTTTAGTAGTTTAGTTAAAGATGTTCCCTGTATCCAGTCTAGGCTCCAACCTCATATAATGGAATATTGTATCTTTTTGTTTCTCTTGCCTTTTGCGATGAAAAATACTGTCATAGCTTTGGAATGTTCAATAACACAACATGAAACGCAGAGCCTCCCCTGACAGTTACACAAGGCCATGTTATCTTGGGCTTTAGGATATGGTAGTTACTACATCATCTTTCTTTTTCATTTTTCTTTTTTTTAAAGTCCTGCCTCAGCCAGGTCAGTTCAGACACAGTTAGTGAGCTGTTTTTTCCCCATACAACAGAGGCCATAAGTACCATTACTTGGCCAAGATGACCTCAAGTAAGTTCAACATGTGAGTGGTCATAAATTTATTTCTGGCATGTTGCCTTATAGTTTTTGCTCTCTGTCTGGCTACAATCATAATATAAAAACTCTTTTTTTGGAATCTAAGTTTTGAGAGGCAGCTTCCTCTCATTCAATCCAGTACTTGTACCTGACCATTTTAAGAGATATGGTTATTTTGTTTTGTTTTATTGTGGTTTTTAGGCCACCTAACACTGACCTATGAGTCTTTTAATCATGAAAAACACCTAACCTGATTTGCACCAATGTAGTCTGCACTAAACACACAACTTATAAAACAAGTAGTCGTAAATTGTAAGTTATTGTGACTGAGAAGCTGATGTATACAGAAGCAGACACTTATCCGTGTCTGTCATGCAAATCCACAAATGGTGTCAGCTGACATGTATGCAACCACACATTAAACACACTTAAGTGTAGTAGACATCAGAATCATTCGGCTGTAATAAATGTGTTTAGAAATAAATTTGTTAAAAGGGGATTTTAAATATCACATTACAGTTTGCATCCCAATGAAGCTTTACATTTGAGCTTTGTATTTCACACGTGCCTTTCTTTTTGACCTCAAAATATGTTATATCTTTAAAGCAAGTATTGTCAGGAGAAAGAAAATGTGCTGCCCAGTTAGTTTAATATAAATTAGTTAATTATACTGTACTATATATTATAAGCTAAAGTTATTTGTTTACAGTTATTTGCAAGTCAATACTTGTTATTCATTATCTTCTAATACATAATCCTTGTGTAATTAAAGTCAGCCGTCATAAACATTATACCCTTATCGACGTCAGAAATAGACATTATCAGGATAGTTAAAGACATTCAAAACCTTGGGGAGCTAGCCAACCAGTGCAGTAAGCTGCAGCCTATAGCTTGCACAGCTTGTCACATATTATCAGTAGTGTTTAAGGCACTCATGACCAAAAAACTTTTTCACTTGTAATTTATGACTAAACAGATTTTACTGAACAATGAAATTAATACTGGACCTGTACTTTATTCACATAAAAAATGAAAGAAAGTACTCAAAATGATGTCAAGTGTATTAAAGTTGGTTTAAACAGGACAAATAATGAAAGTCTGAATTTTGAACTTGTATTTACTGGAACATCTTAAACGTCTCAAATTGTATTAAAAAGAAGAAATAATAATAAATAATTTAATACTATTACCTTTAAAGTAAAACACTGCCCAGAGATTGAACTGCCTTGGCTCTTGGAGAGCTTCTTAGAATTTTTAACACAAACATTTTTAAAGGCTGTTGATAGTTTGAAAGTCTGAGATAACTGTTTGAGGTTCAAGATGATCCTTTAGTGTAAAAGCTGAATGACTTGCAGGCTCCCTGAACCACAATGTGAAATGATTGCACGCACTTTCTGCGAAGCAAATCTTTATTAAATATTGCAGTATAATGCATATTTACATTACTTTCAATTAATTGAACAAGAAGACAAAGGTGTGGTAAAGTTTAGTGTCCATATTAGAATAAAGATTTTTCCACATGTGATCATATGCGCCTGAGACCCAGCATATTCATTTATGTCCTCTCTATTGGATGCACAAATCACAAAAACAGTTAAACTGAAAGATTTTTGTCCTCGGTTCTCAGGAGTATATAGAATGTGAACTAGCAGTTATGTGACAAAGCATTTCTGACAACATTATAGAGTAATGCAAAGTAATGTCATGAGCTGTGTAACATCTCTATTTTCTATAGATGTATTAGAGTTGAAGTAATGCATTACTTTTAAATAAAGCAGGAAATAACATTAACATAGATATAATTAGTAAAAAGGCAGAAGGGAAGGTAAACTGTGGGTTAAGTGTAAAATAAGGTTGAGCCACTTATTCAGTGTGTGTTGCATATGAAATGAAAATTAAGAGAATTTCCTCACTTACTTCCACTTGTTTATGTCTTTTCTCTCTTGCTTTGGTTTAAGATTTGACTCCAGGTCCTCAGAAGTCATTCACGTTTCCTCTGTTAGTCAGTAGAAGTTCTTGATATCATTTCTTACCTTCTGTCAGAATCAGATTTAAAGTTCACAAAGACAGTGGTCCAGTTGTAGTGATGTGATGATCTATACAGCGGCAACAAAGCCTTCCTTTCTAATTTCATGTGTTGCAGTGAAGGGATGAGTCTCAAACTCAAAGTTTGTGCCTGCTCTGCAGACAAAATTTGTTTCTCTTCCTACTTCGTCTTCCTTCCATTACATATGAGACACAGTGTTGCTTGGAGTAATTAAGCTGTGAGGCATAGCGACTCCTCCTTCCCCTCCCCTTTGCAGCAAAAACATCATGGGGACACGAGACAGGATCGAAAAACCCTTTAATTCCTTATCCTCAGTAAGCCCCGCTGTCTTCCCTTTTTCCACTGTTCTTCAGTGATTGTGGAATTCCATCTGTGGGGAAGACTGGGAGATCATTCACAAATAACCATCTAACTTAACATGCATGTCTTTGGACTGTGGGCAGAAGCCCTCGCAGGCACAGGGAGAACACAGAGGGTCCAGCCAGCTGATTAATTTGATCCCCAAACCTTCTTGTTGTGAAATGACGGTAAACCACTGCAAAAGTCTTCAAAAAAAAAAAAAAAAAAAACTCCTTGAAGAGCTCCTTCACAAATAGTGTATTCTGTCCTTCTGTCTTTAAATGGGGGGATATCTGTGAAACTAAGCAGTGACTGTCCATTCAAACAATTTGCCTGGAGGAGAGGTGGAAGCGTCTGGATACAGTTTGTTATGTTGTCATAGTAATTACTGGTTGCATAACACGTGAGAAACTTTCAACAAATAGTCAGTGACTCAGAGAATTTTTTTTAATTGCACAACATGCTCACAAACTTAAGCTGTAAGACATACTTTTATCTTTCCCTCGTAGACATCTGATTGAGATGGTTTTTATTTAATTTGGTGAAACTCTAGAAGCTTTTGATTGTGCTTTTTGTTTATTTCCAGACCTTTACAGGGACATTCTCAGTGGCTTTGTATCATAATTGCATCTTCAGCTGTAACATTTCTCATTGTGGAGTTGGAGTCCTGTTTGAGAAGGACAGCAAAGATCCTAAGAGGCATTATGGTACAACAGCAATATTATTGCTATTATTATTTTACATTTTTGCTTTTAACACTACATTTATCTTAAGGAAAGGTAACAAATATGGAGATGACAAAGAAATGTAGTAAAATAATGTAATCATTAAAAACAACTTCCTGAATTTAAATTGGCTTCATCTGTTATGAACAGTAGCATTATATCCTGAGTGGCAGCTGCCCAACTACTGACTCAATGTGTTTGAATTCGCCAGTGAGTGCTGGATGCTTTGACTAGGCTTTGCTGTGAGACAGGAAACAAGGCTGCACAGCTTTTTTAGACTGAGCACAGCTGAAACGCATTAAACTCATGTATCTATCAGTATGACATCATAGGCAAATATTTGTTAATCGTTTTGGTTGTTTTATGCAGCTGTAATATTAACAGTGGAACTGTCAGAACAGCTGATATCATGTAGAGCCAGTGCATCTCAGTGGGGTTAGGCTGTAGCACTAAGAAAAATAGAAACCCAGAAAATTGTTTTATATTATATTCTTGTTTGAACTTCTATTTGTCTTCTTCGTGTCCTTGAAGAAGTTACTACTTTTGATTGTTCCATCCAACATTGATATGAGGTGCAAAGGATTCAGAGCCAGTACTGAGGCTTCATCCTATTAATTTCTTTCGTCATTACATGAGGAGATAAAATGCTAAAACACTGCCTGAGGTGTTATTCATTATTTCCAGTAGATTCCATGATCCTCTTCCATGTGCACACATCTTGTCAACTTAGTGTGTAATTGAAGGTTCTTCCTCATCCATTTTAGTAGCCTGCAACAAGAGGCCCACTACCCCACACTCTGAAAGCACCCCTACACGACAAAGGGATGCAGCTGAATACTTTCTCCAAGTCCCATAACCACATGTAGACTAGTTGAGCAAATGTGAAGTTGAGGATATGGTGAACAAGCAACAAACGGTGTGATTGGTAGACAATCAGCTTTATAGGAAGTAAAGCAACACAAGTATATGGCAGGCTGATGAAGATGAGAAAAAAATAATAATTACACCCCCCCACCCCCATTGCATGTTTTTGTCAGAATATTCCCAACTGCTTTTTTAATGGAGTCTGGGAATTTCAACAGATCATTTCTAAGCATACTAGTTGTCTTCAGAAAACAGAATTATTTAATTATTTTTAAAGCTTTTATATGCCTTTAATGCTCTTGCTGCAGCATTTTGGATCATCAGGCATTTTGGGAGTTTTTTAGGACGTTTTAGGATAATAATAAATTACAGTAGTCAAGCCTAGAAGTAATAAATGCATGTTTTTCAGCATCACTCTGTAGCAGGATGTTTTTTATTTTTAGAGATATTGTGCAAATGGAAGAAAGCAGTCCTACATATTTGTTTAATATGTACATTGAAGGACATAACATGGTAAAATACAACTCAAAGATCTAGATTTTAAAGTTTATAATGCAGCCACCCTTAGTAATAAGATCCTTAAAATGAGTTCTACAAACAACAGTTTTAGTGCTATTTCATATTTCTATCCCAGATATCCAATAAATGTTTGTCACAATGCACAATAATTGTTATAATAACCATTTACAAATCTATATGTGCAAGTTTCTCTTGATGCTCTTCAGAATACCAGTTTTTATCCATGTAGTAGGCATTATGTAATTATTAATGTAATTATTTTTTCCATAGATTCAATTTCTTTTGGCATTCGTATAGCATGTGTATTAGTGTGTCTCTACTCTTGTCACACCCCAGCACATATCTGATTCCCTCAGTTTTAATTTTGCTATGTTACGGGGAGTCCAATACCTCTTATGAATGATACTATATGTCATTTATGTTGTCTGGACTGTCTTACACCAACAATTTCTCTCCATGTCTCCATAGCTATCACCCCTTGTAGGTTCACTTCCCGAGCTCTCTTGAGACCTGCAAATTTTTGCAGATGATGTTGTCTCATTGTACTATAAAACCTAGATGTCCTGACTTTAGCATTCCAATTACTCTGAAATAGTTCCTGTACCATTGTGTGAGATATTGGCAGGCCTTTTCTCCATCCTGACATTATGCAGCTTCTTAATCAAAGATATTTCTAAAAAAAAATTATTTCGGGGAATTTGTACTTAGACATTATTTCTTCCCCTGCTTCTGAGATAAAAGCCGGTATAAGGAGAGCTTCGACAAGTTCTTTTTTAACCCCATCCTGGAGTCTGACTTTCTACTATATAACTTTTGGATAACTGATTAACATAAAAGGCATAGTGGTACCAACTGACTCTTGGCAAGCCAAGACCCCCATCCTCTCTAATAACCTTTTAATATTGTTCTGTTCAAATAAGGTCTTTCTCTTGTCCATAGAAAGGTATTCACGGCCTTACTGTACCTTTTAAATAGCAGAGTAAGGAACCTCAAAGGCAACAAATATGTAATAAAATTAACCTGTGGAAATATCATTAAATAAATAAACTCAAATTTTATTTGTCACATATACAGTATAACATGTAGTGGCTGAGCTGCAGACGTAGCCGCGCTATTGCAGGGCTTGGTTTTTTAGCATTGGGGATCTAGCCAGGACTGGATACCGGGTGGGAATTGAACTAGCAACTCCCACTCCAAAGGTGTGCAGTCTTACCACTACTCTAGCTGCAGTATTCTTATGATGTAAATTGGCCCAACTTTGTAATGTGCTCACAGTTTTCTGAATAGGTGGCAGGTTTTCTTTCTTCATGTCTTTTAAACCAGTGCTAAGTTTGATGCCTAATTATACAAGATCTGAAGGAAACTATTTAAACTCCCAAATCTTCCTAATATTTGACGACCAGGGGTCTGCAACCTTTTACACCCAAAGAGCCATTTGGATCCCGTTTCCACGCAAAAGAAAACACTGGGAGCCACAAATACTTTTTGACATCTAAAATGAAGATAACACTGTATATATTGTTTTTTATCTTTATGCTTTGTGTGAACAACTAAGGTGTGCTGCTTATGAAATCCATGAAGTGCTACAGAGAAAATTAAATTATATTTATGTAATCAACACATTTTGAACTCTTAAAGAAATATAACAAAAGGAAAGACACCAACCTGAACTAAAATGATCCGTGTAGCAAACAAAAACTGTTGTCAGCCGCCACCCTTATATCGCCTTTGGGCTGTTGGAGCCTTGACCTGACTCTTAAAAAATAATTGGAAAAAAGCACTATGCTGCTGAAAAATGAAAAATAGATATTTGCAAAATTCTGCCTAAATATGTATTTTACCTGGTTAATGCGTGCGGCGGGGCGTGGTTTGCAGCGCCGCTGCAGGGGAGGCGGACGCACCTGAGCGACACCCGCAATCACGCCTCACTGCCTTTACGTCTGCGCTATCTGTGCTGTTGTGTTGTTGGTGGTGTATGTCGGGCTGTGAGCTGAAAAGCTACAGCCGGCTGTATGCGTACAGCAACCATGTGTGAAAAGTGCTCAATAAAGAGATACTCAAAAGCATGCTCATGGAAACACCGTCGGGTCTGCCGTGATTTGTTTACAATGGGACTTCTGCTCCTGAACCTCTGCGCACAGAGTCCGCAAATCGGGGCTATACGAAGTCAGTTTACGCAGGACTGTAAGCTGTCATCTGTCAGGCGTGAACGGTGTTTGTCTTTAACATAGTTCACGGTGGAGAACAGCTGCTCACATAATGTGGATCCTAAGATCCATAATTGGCCTACCTGGGGTTGAAAGTCTCGATAAATGCACGGCGTTTCGGCGGGTATACCGGCTTCCGCGAGTGTGACTCTTATTTTGAGCGATGAAAAAATAATAGAATATAATTTTATTTTTATATTTCAATATCACAATAATCTTCCAATTTAGAACTACGAGTTAAAAAGAACTAACATAAATAAAATACACTTCAGCTAAATACTTCTAATTTATTTGCCCAAACCACGCGGAGCCGCAGTATAAGGACTAAAGCCGCATGCGGCTCCGGAGCCGCAGGTTGCCGACCCCTGGGCTAGACGATGACGTTGTCTCAAATTTCTATACTCACTAAAATTTATTCAACAACCAGTTTACCATTTATTAAGCGCATATAATAAAATGTTATTGTGAACTTTCTTTAGTACTATTGTATTTAGTATGGTTGGCAGTTAGCATACAAATTTAGCACATTATCTCTTCCTTCTGTACTTAATTAAAGCTGACCTTGGCTTGCTTGTTTGGAAAAACAAACCATATTTGTGACCTAACAGCTGACAATGATTTATGTAACTGTGTATGGAACACTTGGGACATGAGTGTAGGACACTACAGTGGAATGGAATGTGACTATGGGGAAGGGGAAGAATCATGTTTCAGGGAAGACAAATATGGTCAATTTAATATGTAAATGAGTGTGGAGGTTTATAACAATAAGAGCTGGCTATTTATCAATTTTTTGTGTACACAAAATAATAACTGAAAGGGAAACAGAAAGGTATCTACATGGGGTAAATTTCCAACCACTAGGCCACCATGCTGTTGCTTTTACTTAAAAAAAACATGTTTTCTCCCATTTACCGTGGTGGTTTGGCATGCTCTATGGATGTAACCTTAATACAGTCTTTGAACTCAGTTTTTATCAGCTACAGAAGGAAGTGTTAGCTGAATAACTGAACATTTGAAAAGGTAATGTGTTTGATGTTTTCACCATAATCGCTTGACCAAAAAGCATCTCACTGTTTAATAATGTATACTTTATTGATCCCCGTGGGGAAATTCCTCTCTGCATTTAACCCATTCACTCAGTGAAGCAGTTTACAAAGCAATATCCACTGTTTACAGGGCAATATCTTTATACAGTTTCCCTCTATTAGTCCCTGGTCTGCAGAATACATATTGTGTATTATACAAACACAAAGCTGCACAAATATTGCAGGCACTTTAACACAGCACCAGTTTTTCTTGGATGAAGGTTGTACCAGCGCTTCTTGTTCTTGTTCTTCTGAAGATAGTTGTTTGTGACTTTCACTGGATGTCTGGAGACATGAATTTAGGTCAGACACCTTCTTGATCATATTATGTGGATATAAAGTTAAATATAAAGTGCAGAAAATGTTCTACATTATTATAGAAGTAGTTATTTTTCAAAAGTACACTTTGTAGTTTCTGTTCATGCTCAGGGTATGTTTCCACCCCGCTATTTTGTAACACTTGAGATATTAAAACAAATTGCTGGAAAGTTGGTGACTCAGCAGCTGTTTTCCAGATCATTTGTCACAGAGCTGATGTGCTTATTTAAATTGCTTTTACTACACTTTTTCTTAAATTTTAGTAATTATATCATTCTCCTGAGGTTTGCATCTACCAAAATCCCCCAAGTTCATACCCAAAATCAACAAAATAATTCATGTATTCTAGTTGTACAGAAAAATAATATGTCCACATCCTTTATAAATGAGTAAAAACATTGCAGTGACCAATAAAAGCCTAATGGCCATTTTCACTAGAAGCTGTAGTGAACAAGATTAACAGTGTTTATCAGTGTTTCCATACAACACATTTGTGTTAATGACTTCCAGGGGAAATCTTCTGGCAGCTCCTCTAGCTCTCACAATATCTCTCGCTGACATCATGAGACATTGTGAGAAAGACTAAAAAGAACCAAATACAGAAAACACTGATGCTTCCACACATTAAAGCTTTCATTGAAGTAATAAGTTCTTCTGTTGAAATCACTGGGTATGCTTTCAAACACATCATTATTCCTGTTGTTAGAAGAGTTTGACTAGCTTTTTTGTGCCTTTTACAGGGATCTACCTGTTGGACATTATCTACATTGACTCGGCTTATCCTGCATCAGACAGCATCATAGAAACAGAGCAGAGGACAAATCAGATGAACAATCTTCTGAGAGTTATTTCAGACCTGCAGATGTCATGTAACTATGGTAAGACACAATTACATCATCCAGTAGGAACAGCATATTGTCTGTTTCCTTATCATCTATATATTGATGATCTTCTGACATAAGAGTTGTGGTTGTACAGTACTGTGAATATGTAATTCCTTTCCTTAATAAAAAAAATAGCATTTAGTTAAAAAACAGCAGTTTGTATTTACAAAGCTTAAGTTTGTTTAATATTTTTTTTAAATTGTTTGATCTGAAACATGTGACAAATATGAAAAAAACCCAACATTTTTCACAGCCCTGTATGTCATAAATCTTTAATATGGACAAAGCCAAAATATTTATATGTGTTCATAATAACCCAAGTAGATCACCACTGCAGGATGCTAAAGAAATATGGTCTTTTTAGCTTTTACATGTAAGTTTGGGTTTTTGTATAAAGTTCTAATGGCTTGGCTCTGCCTTAGTTACCCGAGCCTTTATTGCTCTGCTTTGCTTAAGTTACTTTCACTGACGAGTTCAGGAAAATTTTCAAGTGTCAGCCAGTCAAATTAAGTTTATTCAAGTCCTTAATTGTTTTGGCTAGCATGTGGTGTTTCCAGTGTGCTTTGTGTGGGGAGCTGCTGAGTAATAAAAATGTTTAAGATACCTGCATGAAATGTTGCCCCAGACGGAGGGGCGAGTAAGGGTGAATTTCTGCAATAAATATAAATCCTCTATTACTATTCTAAAGCCTTTCAAATGCTTTATTGAAAAAATCTGGAAATCTTAATTAGTTTAAATATGTTTACCTTTCACTATCTGTGACTAAAAGTGACTAAAAGTTAGAATAAGTCAAATTGTAACTCTAAGCAGGGGAATCATGGAATAAATGAGTGATTCATGTAAAGCTTTTGTTTCAGGGAAGTCACTGTTTTATCATTTCTGTTCCCAAAAATAAGCTTGGCTTGCTGTACCTACATTTTAATGTTATTTTTAAAATGTCATTGCAAAAAATGGGCTACACTATAATTCGCTCAGCTACTAGGGGTAATTAACTACTGTGTAATAAAATGTAATTATAAGTAATTCATTTGAAATCATGAGTATCTTTACAGGAAAGAAGACAGACGTTGTACTGTAATCAATTTTAAGCAGAGTAATTAATTTTAAGTATAAAAACAGACACTCAAATTTTACAAATTTGCCTTTATTGGATAATAACAGTGAAGAGGACAGGAAGCAGGGAGAGTGAGAGGCGAAGACATGCAGCAAAGGGACACGGGTCAGACTCAAACCCCAGCTGCTGCTCTTTGGCCATGTGGTATGTGGTCACCTGCTCACACACTGTGCTAAACCGGCGAAGTTTAACAAACATGATGAAAAATTATATTTAAAAATTATTATATTAATACATATAATTCAGATAATTTAAAAATAAATTGACAAAATAAGTTCCTAGTCTGCTATAGATGGTAAATCAGTGGGTGATTCTGTAATTGCTTTGCCGCCATCCTTGTGCTTTATTGAGTGTTAGCATTATATAAAATACTGTTGTCCAAATAAAAAATGTACTTCTATGTTTTGCTGTGCATTTACACAGGTGTAAATGCAAGTCCAAGATAACATTGCTATGTCAAGGAGATGAAGAAAGTATACAGGACTACCAGGAGTTGAGGTGCAAGGCCAAGATAGTGGTGGCAAAAGGAAAGGAAAAGGCTTATAATTAGTTGCATGCATAGCGTCTAGCTATGCATGCAACTAATTATAAGCCTACATGGAATGTAGACAATTGGTTAGAAAGACAGATTAAGCTCGAAAGAGTGTGCAGCAGATTACTGTGATGAAAGATAGAAATGTAAATGTACTGACACGTGTAGCTTATGTTGAGAAGGTGGAAGTGTGAGGTGTGAGTAGCAGTATGGCTTCATGCTGTGATGTTTGTTTTGATACTGTTGAGCAGTATAGTGAAGATCAAAAGAAACTGCACTGTGTATTTGTGGATCTAGAGAAAGGCTGGTGCAGTACATGTATGAGGACTGCCAGACAGTGGTAAGGTGTGCAGTAGGAGTCATTGATGGAAACAAGGTGGATTGCATTAAGGATCAGCTGTAAGCCCCTTCTTGTTTGCAGTAGTGGTGAACGGGTTGGCAGATAAGGTCAGACAGGAGTCTCTACTGACTATGATATTTACAGATGGCATTGTTATCTAAAGTGAGAAGAGGGAGCAGATGGATGGTAGAGAGCCTAGAGAGGTGAAAGTATAAGAGAAGAGAAATAAAAGACAGATTACACGTGGGTGGATGAGAGGCAAAAAGGTATAACAGTATGACTGAAAAAGTTATATAGTTTATAGTTTTACTACCGTTTATGTTCAGTACTGCCATGTTGGATTGTTAACTCTCCTCTGAGTTTCTGAGTGAGAAAGGGGGCTTTCCATAAACATTTTCTGACTGGGAACTTTGAATTTCTGACCTCCAACTTACTCGGGACTGTTCCAAAAGTTAGAGAGCTAAGGCTTAAAATGGTTTGGATGGTGCAGAAGAGAAGTTAATTTTCTACCAAGAGTTGTGTTGAAGGTAATGTGGTTTTTCTTTTTTCCATTAGATCACTTGGTGACCCTGCCGCATGTTCAGAAGTATCTGTTGTCAGTTCGCTACATAGAGGAACTCCAGAAGTTTGTAGAGGACGATAACTTCAAGTAAGTGTTTTCAATGTGAATGGCATGGGATTGTGAAATTAATTATCTGACATTTGTTTGATATCAGTCGATTATGGCAGGCACATAGAAGCATGGATGTAAGTCTAAAATTGAAGATGGTCAATACACAGGAAGCAAAATGGAAAGGATCTTTTCAATAGGGTGTCCTTTCATCCAGCAGACATTAATGGCTTTATCTGACAGAGTCTAGGTTGCTCTGCTTGTTACTTGGTTTCTTAGAGTCACTTTTTAAATCACAATTTTTCAAGTTGGACATAAATGATGTGTCATATAAACTTTAAATATGAAATGAAATATGATATCATTTGGGACGATAGAGCCAACACAGTAAATCTTTCAAGCACTGTCACAAAGCACTGTGCAACAGAAAAGAGTTAAAAAAAAAAGAAAATGAGAAGCCAATTATTAGCCAATAAAAATATACAATAAAATAAACAGGTAAGTAAAAAATGAAATCATCAACAAAAAAGTTTTTTAAGCAAAGATTTTTTTAACTAATTTTAAAAATGAGTACACAGAATCAGCTAAATGTAGCTGTAGTGGTAGACTGTACCACTGTCCTGGTACCACAGACTGAAAGACTCTTTCCCTTATAGTCTTTAGTTGTGGATGAGGAACAACTAACAAAAAGTCAGAGCTTAGGAATATAGATGGCAAGTATCTGTTTATTTTGTAAGAAACTCTGATAAATAATCTGGAGTCTGGTTGTTTAGTATTTTTAAACTAATCCTAAAATCTATAGGGAGCCAATGTAAAAAGCATAAAATGAGAGTGATGTGAACTTGTGTTAATAGTCTGGCCATTACCTTTTGTATAGCTTGGAGATGTGAAAGACATGATTTGTTCAAGCCAGTAAACAGGCCATTACAGTAATATAAGTGTGATGACACAAATTCATTGACAGTTTGCTTGAGTTCGACTGAGGAGACCATATGTCACAATTAGGAAATATTCCTTAAAGGAAAGAAACAGGTTTTACATGTTAACTGACTTCTACATTTTTTTTCTAATAATTTGCTAACAAATGGCAATTTTGAAATAGGCTAAAATTACCATATAGAGCTGGCATCAAGATTAGATTTGCTGTAGTAAAGATGTTACCTTGGTATGTTTAAAGTAGATTGAATGCAGCCTTGCCTCAGTTAGCTGTTAATAATAGCAATGATGAACCAATCCTGGTGAGAGTCCAGATAGCACTGATGGAGGTAATATCTCTAAGGAGCATCTAGCCTATTACTGTAGTTAAGCTATTAAGTGTAATTAGAGAAAAAGAAGTAAATGTCTTAGGACAACAAGGACCATCTTAATATGTGTGACTCTTTTCTTTGTCAGAGAGACAGACACTGGTGAATGATCACTGATAGTGATAGGATGAATCTGAGTGTCTTTAATATAAAAGTGGCCTAAGTGAGAATGTGAGTGGTGTCCTAGTGAAAAGATAGCGCAGTCCCTGTAGGGACATATGAATGCAGAGCATCGCAAAGACCAGAATAATTCATTGTTTAAGAATGTCTGTAGCCTGCAGTTCCTTTGAGCTAGTCCTGTACTGAGCCTATAATTTTCTGGATTAAATGGCTGGTTGAAGTCTCCCCCTATTATGAGTGTGGTGTGAGAGTGACCAGAAAGTGAAGTGAAGAAAGCATGAAAAAATCATACACATTTGGTCCACATTACATACGTCAATACATACGTCCATATTTTGAATAGATAAATTAACTACTGAAAGTCTATCTTATGGATTCTTTTTAATGTTTCTGATGGTTGCTGCTAAGTGCCTTGAGACGGCTGTTGTTGTGACAGCAACAACGCTATATGAATAAAATTGAATGGTGACGTTTATCAATAAATTTATAAGTTTATCTTAATGAATATGGCTACAACTCTTTGTTTTGAGTTTTAGCAGGCTGTGCATGTGTGAGAGAACTATAGAGAGGTGAGTGTGTCAAGTTGGAAGGAATCTTGAAGAAAGAAGGCTATGTGACAATTCTGAAAGAAAATCTCAAGTATTCGCAGCAAAACTGGGTCTGGGTTGACAACCCAACATGACAACCTAAAACATGTGTCGCTCCTGGTAAAGACCTAACTGTATCACCAAAGTAAATGTTATTGACTGGTGTGCACAAAACCTTGACTTCAGTCCCATTGGAAATCTGTCGGGTGAACAGAAGACCAAGGTCCAGAGATTCACCAAAGAAGAACAAGCTGGGATTGCTTGGGAGACATAAACTCTCAAGATGTTCATGATGGAAACAAATTCACCTGGGTGAGATTTCCTGAACAAGTACTGAGACACCCCAAACAACCCTGTGTAGGATGAGCTTGCACGTACAGAAGATGCATCTTATTCAGTAAAGTTGACTCATAGGTCATAAACGGTTATTTAGTGGCAAACTGGGCAGGAACACATGACATGTCTTTTCTTGGCTCTCAAAAAAGTTAATAAATGTAAAGCCTCCGTAAAACATTTGGTAATCGTTGTGTTGTAAAGGTTTGCTGCTAGTAGTTGTAGAGAGACACAGTGAAAGATACAGTGATTCACCAGTCATTTCTTTGTTATGCTAGGAAATTGTTCAGTAGGTGCACTGATTACCGGAAACATGTGAACATGCATTTAAATGCAGCATATAATGCAAAAACAGTTTGTATATTTTTCATGAACTTTAAAGTCAGTATTTGGTATTGCCACTTTTATTGTTCAAAACAGCTTTAACTCTGTTAGGCAATCTTTTTTGTAATTTCTTTAAGTAGTCTTCAGGGATAGTTGTCCGGGCTTTTGAATTACATTCCAAACCTCTTCTTTGGATGTTGGCTGCTCTCTATCATCTCTATCAAGATGATAGAGAATGGAACTGTTTCAATAATACTAAGGTCCAATCTCTGAGGAGGCTAATCTAAGGCTGATTGTGTCCTCTTTCCCTACATCTTAGCATGGCGTTTTATGGCATGAATTAAAGTTTTAATCCGTATTTCCAAAGAAATTACAGTACTGCATAGTATTGTATACTGCATATTAAATCCAGAAGTCCCAAAAGGCAGATCAAAATAAGACTTGTCTAAAAAAGAAACTTTCAGTTACTGGCAGACAAAGACAAGACTTCACCCTATTGGGGATTACAAGGCTTGTATTTTTTTAGTACAGGGACAAGATCTCCAGCATTACTGTCTAAAATCATGAAAGGGCCTCCACCGTGTTTTGCAAAAGGCTATAGAGACACACTCTCTTCCAAGGATTTCAGGGTTGGCTAATTTGAAATGCCTCAGCAGTTTCTCCCCATTTCCCTTCCTTAAGTTTGGGTTCTTGACAGCCGCCCGTCCACTTAGACCATATCTGATGAGGCTTCTGGGACCGGGCCACATGCATCTCTCAGGTCCTTTTTCAGACACTGTTCATTTGCTATAGATATTTTTTAAAATACTTCTTCTTTTGTCATTTACTTGTTCCGTTTCTTCATGTCTGTTTTTAAGGGCACACCACAACATATGCCAAGATATGCATGTTATATATATTCAAGTATTTGGCTAACGGCTCTTTGGGAATCACCCTGTAGGGGAAAAATACTGTTTTATTCCATTTCAATTTAATATGCTGTTATTTATATAGCACCTAATCACAACAGCAGTCCCCTCAAGGCACTTTATGTTGTACAGTAGAGACACAGAAAGCCCCAACAATCAAATGACCCCCTTTGAGCAAGTACTTAGAGACAGTGAAAAGGAATAACGCCCTTTTAACAGGAAGAAACCTCTGGCAGATCAAGGCTCAGGGAGGGGCAACCAACTGCTGTAACTGATTGAAGGGTCATGGGAGGAAGACAGAACTAAAGATTAATCCAGCAGCAAAGTCCCAAAAGGCAGATCAAAATAAGACTGGTCTAAAAAGAAACTTTCAGTTACTGGCAGACAAAGACAAGACTTCAACCTTTTGGACATTACAAGGCTTGTGTTTTCCATTAAAAAGACATGAATAATAACTAATGATTAAATACTGAGTTGTCTATAAACACACAGTGAGTGAAAAACTTGAGTGAACAAGAAACAGTGCATCATGGGACGCCCCCAGCAGTCTAGGCCTATAGCAGCATAAATAAGGGAGGATTCAGGGTCACCAGATCCAATCTTAACTATATACTTTATCAAAAAAGCAGTCCTACATATTTGTTTAATATGCACAGGACATATCCTGGTCAAAACTAGTCCATGACTCCTCACAACATTACTGATGACCAAGGTAATGCTACCAGAGTAAGTATGTGTTTAGACTATGTTAAAAAATGATGAGTGGCAGCAGTAACTCTATCTTTCCTCATTTTTACATTTAAGAAAATGTTGTTTAATGCTGTCTATCTCAGCCCCAATAAAACTGCATACACTGTAAGAAATTTATGGTGATGTGGCAAACAGAGACCAAAGAAAGTGATTGATATTTTGCGAGTATTACGGGCGACGTAGCTGCTTGACCTAAGACTTGAGATATAAAAGAAAGTGTGAGTGAGACGGCTTCTATGTAGAAGTAACACAATGTTAATTAAAAATTTTCTTCCTCAGCAGATGATGTGGCATCACCTTACTCAGTTGCGTAATGTTTAGTTTGTTTAGTAAGATCTGAAACTACCTTTTAACTGACAAACACAACAGCACTGAGCTCTTTTATCTAATGGAAGCATTTGTGTTACAGGCTCTCTCTAAAGATTGAACCTGGCAACAGTTCCCCTCGCATTGCTTCTTCTAAAGAAGACCTGGCAGGTAAGTCACACATGGTTGAACTGCACTGATAAAAAGCCCTGCAGATATCCTCCACTTCCACCAAGTCGTACTCAAAACAAAAATTATTAGCTTTTTCTGTCAAGTACTGCAAGGCAAAGTTATTATAGTTAACTGAAACTAAACTAAAAAGTAAAACTAGATGTGAAAAATCATTTTAGTTACTGAACTGATTTTTGTGGAGGAAATTTGCTTTGCTTTTAGTATCTATTAGTTTGATTTAAAAAAAAAGAATTACAACTTGCCTGATGACTCATTGATAGACACATTTATTGTGTGGTTTTTTTGTAATACCTTTACTAATTTTCCAAGCCCTCCATGCAGTAATAAATTTAAAAGATATAACTGTGAAACTAATGAAAACTAAAGTAAAACTAAACATTTTAGAACAATAAAAACTCAACTGAAATAAGAAAATCCAAAAACCCGAAATGGAAAAAGGAAATAAAAATAAAACCTAATTAGAAAATACAAAACTATAATAACTCTGCTGCATGTTCATGACCTTAGAGTTTTCATAAAAAGTATATGTAAAGTACACTATGTGAACTGCCCTGATGACAGTTGTTTTGATTTGGTGCTATGTAAATTTACCTGGGCTCTGATAACTGAATTGAAATGAACACTAGCATTTAGCATCAGCATGAACATTTACTTTGCACCAAAAAAGAAAAAAAAATATGGTGTATTAAAAAGAATAATCAGAGATAAACACAACTGTTCCTGTGGTGAAACAGATCACACACACACACAGGCACACACATATACTTTTCTTTAGCCCTGTAGTTCCCACAGGTACTCCTACTGTTCATATTTTCACTATTTCAGTAACCAAGTGAAAACTATCAGTAGCTAACAACATGAACAAAGAAGCCATCCTCTTTCTGTTTCCGTTGTAAATTAAACCTTCATTTTTTACAGTACCTTGTACCTGGTGGTTTAGACTCTAATGGTGTATTAGTTTATAGTCATTACATGCGGGTGTAACCAACATTTACTTCATAATGTCACATGCTGTGCTTTGGTGCACTGCGCTGATAGAAACATTTACCATGTGAGTGGAAGAGACAGAACAGTTTAAGTTCTGTCTCTTACTACTTCTTTAAACTTAAGTGATGATGTTCATTTATTAGTGTAGCATGATGAAGACTACATTCAGGGTTATTTTCTACCCATCTCTACCAGGAAGTAATGTCAACATCATACAGCCAGACTCACTTCTCTGTATTCTTATGGTTTGGGAATATGGTGATGAGCCAGCGCCAGGTTTTTAAAAATCTAGTGTCATGGTTTTATAATGAATCTGAAGATTTTATAGGACCACCTTGTGTCTTCCTTTCATATTTTAGTTTCCCTTCCGGTAAGAGCTCTGTAATACCTAAATTTCTCATCCGTGTGATAATAAAGGTTTATTCTATTCTATTCTATTTGACTTGGCAAGGAATAGTTATTGTCTTGCAGAGGTGGCAAAAGTATAGACATTCTTTACTTAAGTATAAGTACACATAGTTGTGTTAAAAAACATCTAATTTAAAAATAAGAAAATTACATTAAGGCTGTGCACAGTTTGTATGTTTGATACTTTTTATCTTTAGTGCTAGCTAGAAGCTTATAACTTGTGGATAGCTGCACTAATAATGCAGTTCAGGGTCATTCTGCTCGCAATAAACTCTGAGTATAGTGCTGCAAATGATACATAAGTTTTTAACTTGTTTAATCTCTTTGTATATGATAAGTCCCAGTAACAGACACACCAATAGGATTGTCTTTTATATGTTATTGTTCCCTAAAATTTGGGCTCAATCAGATTGATGAATTGAAGGCAAGTAGTGAAATAAACATTTTCCTCAGATGTCTTAATGTAACAAGCCTGTTATTAAAATGTAAAGAGTAAAAAGTAGAGATATTTGTGTAAAAATGTAAAGAGTAAAAGTAAAAAGTTGTCAGAAAAGTAAATATTCAATTTAAGTACAGATACCTAAAAAAATTGTATGTTATTTCCCACCCGTTGCCTTGAAAACACTATATGATACTCTCTTTCACATTGTAGATAGTGACTAGTAGCATCCTCATGTACTAATCTGTTTAGCTAGCTAGCTTGATTGAAATACAAACAAACAAACAATAAAACACACACAAATGTAATGAAATTCAATTATTAAACATAAACTAAACTGCCAAACACACATATGAACTTCAGTGGGATCCCATATGGTTTTGTGGCCGACACCATATTAAAGCATACATAGCCTTTAACATGTTGTCGGCCCACTGTTTGCAGCAATAACAACAGCTTCAACTCATGTTGGAATGCTTTTCATAAGGTTTAGGAATGTCTTTATAGAATTTTTTTATGATTCTTCTGGAAGTGCAGGTCAGACAATGCTGTTGAATGAGAAGGCCTGGATTTATATCATCCCAAAGGTGTTCTATCAGATTGAAGGAAAGACTCCAATCCAGTTTTTCCACACCAAACTCACTCATACTCATCTTGATGGACCTTCTGCACTGGTGCACAGTCATGTTGAAATAGTAAGCCACCACCATCCAACCTGTTCCCACAAAGTTGGGAGAATGAAATGATTCAAAACGTCTTGGTATGGCAAAACATTAAGAGTTCTTTCACTGGAACTAAGGGGCTGAGCCCAACAGCTGAAATGCAGCCGCACACCATAATCCGCCCTTCACCAAACTTTACACATGGCACACGTACCGTTCTCCTGGTAACCACTAAAACAAAACTCATCAGTCAAATTGCCGGACAGAGAAGCGTCTCTACTACTCGAGTGGTGAGATGTGGTGTGCTTTATACCACTGTATCCAACACTTAGCATTGCATTGGTGATGCAGCTGCTTAGTCGTGGAAAAACATTCCATGAAGCTCTCTATGCAGTGTTCCCGAGCTAATCTGAAGGCCACATTAAGTTTGATTAGATGATAAACTTTGTTTATAATAATTATTTAAAATTTCTTTCTCACATTTTTGTAAGTAGCTGGGAGGTAAATTTTAAGCAGAATGCATGATTTTTTTTCTTGCCATCATTCTGGTAGAGGTTGATCTTGGTGGTTTGCACCTTGCAGTGAACCCTCTGTATTCACTTTCATGTAGTCTTCTGGTAGACTTGGATATATACTTTAAGTATTTCACACATTTAATCCACGGTCCGTTTAGAATCACCAATTAACCTAACATGTCTCTTTGGACAAATTTGTGTGTATAGGCGTTTTTCTTTCAAGGCGGCTCCACAGGGTAGGGGTTTGCATGTCTACTTAACAAGTAAAGGATCTTTGTTTGATCCCTAGCAAAGACACAGATACCTTTAAGTTGCAAAGCAGATAACTTTGCAACTTAAAGATGCAAAGTTATCTGCTTTAGAGCAATGTGTTTTCATTTAATAAATGCTTTGATGAGGCAAAACATTCTAATCAACCTCATATAAAGTGAATAGCACTAATTATTTTGTGACAGAGTCAAAAGCATGAGAAACTAAGGCTCTTTTGCTTTTTATTTCATTTTTATTTATCAGGAACCATGCACAGTGGCACTCATCTCATATGCAAAAACATACTTTGTATCAGATTTAACTACTAGTTCATTTTAATATGCAAATTCTGGGCAGGTGAATATAATGAAAATAAATCTCCAAGTAAACACGTTGGATGTAAGAGAAGATAAGATAAGATAACCTTTATTAGTCCCATGCGTGGGAAATTTGTTAATGATGGTGTAAAGCTCATGTGGCAATTCTTTTTGGTATCCAAGACTGCTTTTTTGTTGAGCCTTCATTGAAGCGTAAGCGCTTCATTCTCACAACAACATTCTCAGACACACTCCCACTCCAATTATATATGGGGCATCTCAGGGCTCAGTATCTTTCCCAAAGATACTTTGACATGTAGAGTGGAGGAGCTGGGGACTAAGGCATCTGGGCATACTCCTGAACCACAATGCTCTGCTCTCATCCAGCTGGCTAGTAGATAAGAGCAACTAGAACATGAAATTTAATTGTGCAGTAGAGTGTGTAACATAGCAGCAACCTTTTTTGTTAAAGCAGTTTTAGATTAGGCACCAGTGGAAAAGATGTTCTAGATATCCATATTTTGGATGTGTGGTTTCAGTTTTAAAAAAAAAAAACTAATGTAGAGGTGAACACAATGTTTTGGCTAACTAAGGGATTACCTGATTTACTGTCAGCAGGCTGTCTCATACTGTAAGTGCATGATAGCAGCTAATGGTACTCTCCTCTTGTTGCTTTGATGAAGATTTGCAGTTACATAACATGGCAGAAAAGGGGTGTTCTGGCTGTGTCCACTGTCTTGTTGGCTCAGTCAGTATAAACAAGTCTCATGCACTTCACACAATGCCAAACAGAAGAATTTGGTTTGCTCACTCTCTCTGTGTAAGAGGAGGTGAGGTGGGCTGAACTGATCACTTTCACCATCACTGTGTCTGACAAGGTGAAACCATTCTAATGTTGCTGCTCTGTGTGACGTTAGCACCATTACAATTTTCCATTCTCATTTTAATAATTGTCCTTGTAAGCCTGTGACTGAACTCTTCGTGGCAGAGACTCCTCACTGTGGTTAATTTCATCCAATCTGTTTTGTAATGTCTGAGCAGCAGATCAAAAAGCTAAATAAGCCTGCATGTGTGCTTGTCACACAATCACTGGGAATGACTGTTCAAAGAACTGTTGTGAGGTAATAGCAGAATTTTACTGCTGCGGACAACCTGCCAGGCCTGCTTTGTCTGAATTGCTTCTCCCGTTGGCTGTCTGAGAAAAACTAAAGGACTGGTTTTAATTTAAATTATAGTCTTTTCATCACACAAAACTAATATATTTTAATCTTTACAGCATACAGACAGAGTATAAGCAGCATGTATTAACTTCAGTAACAACAAGAAGAGGCAGTCCTCCAGCAGCAGAACCCTTATCTCAACATCATGGAGTTACTCTGAGATTACGAAAACAGGCAAAAAGCACTAAAATAATGTGTTTGCTAAATACCTTCAAAACTGCTTATATCAAGGAACAATGCTATTGTTTCTTGACAAAGACAAAAGCAGCAAACAAGAGTAGATTTGATTTTTGTGTGTTTTTGTGCTTCTCAATATTGTAAAAGTCATTTAGTTTGAGTCACTTTATTCCCAGTTTCGGGAAAAGAAACTGTCTTAATGTGTGTTACATTCCTTCAATTTAACTTTACTGCACTGCAATACTGATTGCTAATAGAGCTCTAAATCTATTCCTCCTGCTGGTAGAACGATTCTGATTTCAACAAATTCCACATTACATCATGACTGGGAATGCATCTGCTTTCCCAACAACCCCACCAATAGGCACAATCATATACAGCTGCTTGTATGTCTTCTGTTCAGCTCTATATGCTCCATATGAGATCAAAAGATCCTGCTACACTAAAAAATCTTTAAAAAATAACTTCATACAAATCTAAAGTGTTCAAAGCTGAGGATGCTGAATACAGACTGGCCTTATGGGTCCCAAATGGTCAAAATGACTGGCACCCAGTGGGTTTCCAGTGAGAGGGAACGCAAAGTGACTCAGAGGTTCCACTGGCACAGAAAGCACATAGGAACAGTGGATCAATTCACTAGTCCATCAGCAGTGCTGCCAGAAGACCAAACTGTGGCTGGACTGATGATAAATTTATGTAGGCACTTATACATGACTGCACTGATTAATTATGTTAATAAAGGCTTTTATGTGGTCAGTTTGCACCTTACCAGTGCCCTCTAGTGGTTGTGGTGTTGAGTTGTTTTTTTAATACACTCAGAGTGTGGCCAGCAAGCCAGTGGAAGCCCTTGGTACCTTTTTATGTGCATTTATAAGGAATGCACTCTTACTTCTAAGCCCTTTGAAATGAAAATAAGCATATGCATGTATGTGTTTCACCTGGGGCGATCATGGCTCAAGAGTTGGGAGTTCGCCTTGTAATCGGAAGGTTGCCGGTTCGAGCCCCGGCTTGGACAGTCTCGGTCGTTGTGTCCTTCGGCAAGACACTTCACCCGTTGCCTACTGGTGGTGGTCAGAGGGCCCGGTGGTGTATGGGTGGATGACTGGTTGTGTAAAGCGCTTTGGGGTCCTTAGGGACTAGTAAAAGCGCTATACAAATACAGGACATTTACCACTTGTAGCATCCCATTAAACGTAAACCCTGTTTAAATTCAAGTCTGAAAAGATTTGTAATCGGCCAGAGGTCCTCTGTCATAAACTATATTTTATTTTAATGAATTCGTTTCTCTCACACACTAATTTAATTACAATATGATTATGGGTTTTGTTGATTTTTGGCCAGTGATTTCACAAAATCCTGCTTTAATGCTCCATAAGCCTTAATTCTCTACATTGTTAATAATTTATCTAGTTTCTAATATCAGAAGTTTTCTTTGTGCCTTAATATATTATTTAAGCTCTCACACTAGTAACCAATAAGCGGCACATAACCTGAAAGTCTCAATATCAGGCAAATAAAGGACTTGTACTTGTTCCACTGCTGCTTTTGTTTGCTACTTTGAAGATGTGAAAGAAAGAAACTCAGATATACAGTAACCAATTTATCATTAACATTTTTTTGCGCTGTCAGAAGAAAATCATTGTGAAATAATAAATGTGAATGGGATTAAATAAGACACATGAGTGTCAAGTAACAAAAGTAGCCTACTATAAGTAAATTTAAAAGAGTTGCACATAAGTAAATTGCACATAAGTACTATTAATGACCTTTTATGTTTCAGGTCTGTGTGAGGTATCAGCCTCTTTGAGGTATAACCGACGACCTACTTGCCCTGATGCGTCTGTGGGGGTTCATATTCCCACCCCCCCTCCCTCTCACCACAGGAAGAGTCACAGTCTGGGAAACAAGTAAGCAGAACAAGCTATTACCAATTTTAACAGTAGTAATAGTATTAAAACAATATTATTAAAATAATTCATCTTCATGGCATGTTCTTGTTTAACATTTTGGAGCACAAGCCTTTATTAGGGAATTAAACAGACTTCACTGAAAGCAACACAGAAAAATAAAGTGTACTGAATACAAATAATATGAGTGCTCGTAGAAGGACAAACTAATGCGTTTTTAAAAGCAGTAAAATCCAAGTAATTCTTGGCCTGTAATGTATAAATCCAAAATGTTTCCAGAAAGCTTCCATTGACTGTCACCTCTTGGTATGGAAAGGAATGGTTGTAATATGGACAGTGCACTGTTATGGGGGTGTAGGTAGTCCCATAGTCCAATTCATGATCTGCAGTGTACAATGACTGATCCATGGTTGCCCATTGTCTCTGTATCTGTATACTCCAGTTGTTTGATTGTTTTGTACACATCAGTATTGTCCTCAACAAAAGCAGAGTAATGAGTTACAAACAAATCTGACTTGAAAAAAAAAATCTGTGTAATATAATAACTCTGTAAGGTTGTCATTGCCTAACTGGTGTTTGGAATTCCCATGCTGCTCTTTCCATATGAAGAGGCGACAAACAAAGGAGACTTAGCCAACAGGAAGCCATTAAGGCCATTAAATAACCTGCCTTAAATGGACACTTACTGTCTTTCTATAAACTGTGTTTACCATTTGAGATGCACTCATGTTATTTGTAATTAGTAGTATGGTGTGTCGGTTATGGAATTTTGGTTTATATTTGACAAATATCATAGACTTTACATGGATTCAAAATATTATTTAAAAATAGAGGACTTTGGAGTTGTTTGTTGTTTAATCCCACTAATGTAATGTTGGCCATTTACAACAGAGCACAATAAAATGGTAGAAAGATGGGAACAAAATAAAGAAAACACATGCAACATGTTAGGCACACTTGTCGAACTCCAGGCCTTGAGAGCCGGTGTCCTGCAGGTTTTAGATGTGTCCTTGATCCAACACAGCTGATTTAAATGGCTAAATTACCTCCTCAAGATTTCTTGAAGTTCTCCAGAGGCCTGGTAATGAACGAATCATTTGATTCAGGTGTGTCGACCCAGGGTGGTATCTAAAACCTGCAGGACACCAGCCCTTGAGGCATGGAGTTCGACACCCCTGTGTTAAAGCATAATACTGGTACTTGTTGCAGCTGCTAATTCAAACAGAGTTCATCTAATTGAAAGATGTGGCAATGAATTCTTGTCCAGAAAATAATATTGCCTTGTATTCTTCTTCTATAACTGCACAGTTATAGAACAAGAATAGAACAAACAGAAAAAAAGGATGGTAGGTTTAAAGTGAACTTCAAGGCCATGAAATGCTTCTGTTACCTACAATCAATGTTCAGGATTTAGAATCTATACCTGAGCCATGACATGACACATAAAATGTACGACCAGCATCACTGTTTCACTGATTGTCTGATGGTTGATCTCTGTCCACAGCGTGATGTGTCAGTATGGCATGTCAGAAAGCAGGAGTGCCACATTTCCTATAGAGAAAACACGACACCTGCTGGATGACAGCTTCTTAGAATCTCAGAGCCCAGTCAGAAATGATCCGCACAGTACATCTGTGTCCAATGGCCTGTCATTAGGTATGTGTGCCCAATAGATGTCTGATGAAAATATTCCCAAGTATTCAATTTATTAGCAAATCCACATCTTTAGACTTTTACATTTGTTTTTCTTTCTTCCCATGATAGGCAGTAGTGAAAGCTCGTTTTGGGAGGAACTATCACCTGCAGTGGAGAGGTCAGAGACAATTATAATTGTAACAATTTTGAAATAAGAATTTTTATAAATGACAGGTTTTTTTCCCACAAATTTTCACGTTAACGGGAAAAAATAATTTTGTTTTAGAACCACTAATAGGTTGTAGTACAATGAGATGAAAAGACTATTATCAACAGCGTTTTGGTCAGTCTCTTTAGAATTTATCATGCCGCTGCCCTTATACTGAAGCTATGATAAATTCATTTTAAAATTTTAGTACAACCAAATTAAGGACAAGGTTAATGTCATTTTATAAGGCTTAAATTTATTAGAACAGCAGTTCTCTATAGTTAACAGATACTCCAGAAAGAGGAAATGCACTTTTGCAAATGTTGTAGATTATTTTCTGTGTAGAGGCTGGGAGTGGACAATATGACATGTTTAGTCATATATTACTGTAAAGTGTTGACTTTGGTTTACACTTTGGGTTCGATGATGTTGAGCACTGACCTATCCAACCACGAAGGCTGACTATGATAATTTGTGACAAACAGGGGCCGCATGTATGCAACACTGGGCCCGAACTGGAGGGTCCCTCTTCGCAACTCTCCCCGGAGCCGAAGCTATGTTTACAGGTACAGTGAATCAACAAAGTAAGAAATCAGTATTACAGTCTTAAAAGAGAATGAAGTCATTATTTGTGTTTGACACACTCTAATGTTTGATGTTTTAACTCCCTTCATTTCCTGACTGCTTGGATGTTAGAATGATGTTGCTTTGCTTTCCACTTAATTAAAAAGAGCTTTTCTAGTTATAGAAACACTGACTGTATTTTGTGATATGGTCGTTGTTTAAGTCTCTAAAGTATCCGTTTACCAAATTAAGTAGGAAAACACCTCACAGTGACCTTCATGGTTTGCCAGCAGATACTTTTAGAAACAATTATAGATGTTCCTTTTGTTTAAAGAGTCTCTTAAAGGTAGTTTTAACTGCATTCACTGAGCTCTGAATACTGTTTTAGTTGCTTACAGTGTTAAATGTTCTTTACTACCCAACATCCTTAGCTACTCTGCTACCAACTCCTGCTATGGATGCAGTGAAGCTGGTAGTGTGACCATTGAAGGACCACTGCGAAGGAAAACACTGCTGAAGGAGGGACGAAAGCCCAAGGTATGGTGAACTTTTATTGTTGTTTAAGTTAGTTATTTTGCATTCAGTCTAGTACTGAATATCAGCAACTTAAAAAAAACTGTGAGCTGACAGTGAGCTCTTTTCAGCCTCCTCTATATATTTCTATCTAACAGTTGTCCTCGTGGACCAGATTTTGGATCATTTTGTCTGGATCAACACTGACATTCTATGGAGCGAAAGCACTGAGGGACTCTGAGAGGAAGCATGTAAGTGTGATGCCTTGGAAACATGAGTCTACACCTAAAGTCATGTGAAAAATAAAATACCCCCTCTTTCAGTTGTAAGGTTTTATGTATGAGGACATAATTACAAAAAAGTCCGTTCCTTACTGTGTTTTAACTTTATGTAAATAAAAGCTCAGATGAAAAACAAAATGAGACAATTAATACTCAAAGCCAAAATGAAGGAGTGTGTGAAAAACTAAATACACCTAATTAGGGCTGCAATTAGCAATTCCTAGTTATTGAGTATTCTATTGATTAATCAAGTAATTGGACAAGAAATGCTTTTTTCTTATTAATGAAGACTAATAAATATTCAAAATAGAAAAAACACAGGTCTGAACTGCTCATTGGTTTGCATTTCAGAAATTGCAAGGTTTTAAGTTTAACTGCATACAACATCTGTCAAAAAATGTTTTGATTGTATTTACCCATATTAAAATTTTCTGTTTTTAAAGAAAACACTTTCTTAAATGCAAAACTAAATAAATAATCTCAAGTACAGTCAAAGCTCAAAGTAAAATAAAATAAGGCATAAAATAAAATTGCCTATACTCTGCTTTTATGGAATGCTTTCTTAGGGCCCCAATATATCATTTTGTCATTTTAGTTGGCTTTTGGGACAAAAGTAGGTAGTGTGACAATGATAAAATAATAATAAAAGCATTAGGAATTATTTGACATTAACCTTGTCCTTAATTTGGTTGTACTAGATCATGGCAAGAGAAACAAACACAAAACTCTTTAGAACAGAGACTCCAAATTTGATCTTATTACTGAAAATATATTATTATTGTTATTATAATTATTAGTGTGACTACTAGACGTTGGCGGCCCTTTTGTTTGACTCTCTGTTAGTGTTCCATTGTGTGTTTTTCTTTCCGGGTATGCTTTCAGTGCATTGGCAATGTGTTTGGTATCATTGTCATGATCTTCACAATTAGATGCACTATTTTTATTTCTTAAGAACTTGACTTTCAGACACTGTTCATGTGGTGTAGGAATTTTTTTTTATAACTGTCACTTCTTCATTTGTACTTCACATGTCTGGAAATACTGCAATAAGCTGACAAATGCCAAGTTTTCAGTAACAGCTCTTTGAAAAGCAACTTGTTGAAGAAAAAGTATGCTTCTATGCCTGTCAAACTGTGTTATTTATGGCAGTTTTAGTAGATTCAGCTAACACAATGTGAACAAATGATGTGTTTTTGTGACAGCCATCTAGTAACAAAATAACAAAGTTTTTATGTTCGAACGATTGTGATAGGTGGGTAATTAAACAAAAAAAATCATTCCACTGAAAATGGTCAGGTAGTAAGGACTGGACTTTAAAACCCTTGGAGGGTCTTAGGGACATTTATTGTCTTTTGCATTTTTAATTTTAAACCATCTTCACTGTGTTGAGTGGAATATAGCCAAATTTGTCAAACAATGTTTTTTTTAATTACTTTTTTTAAATGAGTGAAAAAGCAGCCAGTGTCTAACGAAAAATCTTGAAATGCCTTCAGAAACCCTGGAGAACTGTTGCTCAAGACCACTTTTAAAAAATACAAGGAAGTCTGGCTCCCTGGGATGCTGTGTAAAATGTCATCAGAAACAGAATGTGATTATTTACCTGTCTCATTAACCAATCTTTTATTCAGAACACAGCATAGGAAACATATCAAATATTTAAAATGAGAAAACAATGTTATAAAGAGTTTGCGGAAACCAAGTTTATTGTATTTTTTTTAATTAATTTTCAATATCTGCAACAGTGAATAGGGACATTTTTGTGACTACTGGATGTAATAATTTCAGATTTCTACAGTCATATGATGTGAAAATGATCATAGATATACCCGAGGACATATTTTATGACTATATTGTGGTGTTTGCAGAAAACTATGTGTTCCAATTTTTATATATTTTTTATATCTGCTCATGCAGAAGTGAATGGGATAATATAGTGATTTTAGAAGCTAATAATTTAAAATGCTGCAGCCATAAACCTTGAAAATCTTCATAGTTCCACTTGAAGATAGCTTGAACAAGAATATAGAGTTAATAAAAAGAACTTGATAACAGGTTGGTTATATTCTTAGAAATACTCCATTGTACAGCAGGACCTTGAGGCAAATTTGCTGGGATGTCCATTCCTGGAAAGATTGGCAAATGTCTGAAGTGTTTTCCACTTTTTTGCTTTAGAATTATAGACTTATTATATGTGCTTATTACACTTCCTAGATTAATTGCTGATGTTTTTCCTATGCTTTTATAGAGGTAGTCACAGTTAAGTAAGTCCATTTGATTACCAGCAGAAGGCTGCTACTTATCCTCTTAATTCTTATGAAAGCAGATAAGGCTTTCCGTTACAAATTTGCACAGTGGTGCCTCTTTATTCTGTTATGTTTTCTTTCCTGTTCATAGAAGAAATGAATGAATTGGTCATCATGCATCAAATGTTGAAAATGGGAACCTAAAGCCTCTCCTCATTTTGAACAACACATTTGAAAAATGATGGAAAGGAACGTGTTGAATCCGTGTCGCAAAACTCTTAAAGTTAGAACTCATCTCTCCACATCACATTTTTGTCTTTATCTAGTCTAGAACACACTAAGCTTGTGCTCTGCTGTAAAGTTGTAAGGAACTTTGATCTAACCCAAATGGTTAGTACAGGACAACTGGTCAAAATTTCTTGTGGAAAGCTTTAGTGAACAGTGATGAGTAGCTAACCACAATTGTCCAAGATATGGCGGGGTATTTGGAAACTACACACTACACTACTACAAATAAAGATCTGCTGCTAATGTCTTGACACTTTCAGAGAAACTTTGTCCACATTTTGGCTTTAAGTGTTTGCACAGCCACATAAAGTTTTATTTAAGGTGAAGGTTTTCCCCTGATAAGTGCAGAATTGTACAGTGAGGGCAAGTGGATAATTGTGCTCTGTGTTTGCCACAGTACAAGTCAAGGCCTTGTAAAAAAGTTTGTGTGACTGGCTGGATGGTGGTACTGCCAGATGACCCAGCCCGACCCAACATCTTCCAGCTCAGTGACCCAGAAAAAGGTCAGCCTCCCACCATCAGCAGAGTTTGCCTTTTTTTGTCTTTTTTGTCTTTACTCATGTGAGTATTTTAGATACTCACATGAAGACCATTTATATCACTTTACAGGCAATGTTTACAAGTTCCAGACAGGGTCCAGGTTTTCAGCAATCATCTGGCACAAAAACCTAGAGGAGGCTTGTAGAAAAAGTAGACCTCAGGTAAGCTAAGCACACACAACATATTGTTTGGCTCGCACGTCTGGTTTGGTCAGATTAAACGATCCTTTTTCATGAAGACATGATTTAAACGAATTTCATTTTATTTTATTAAAGCAGTATTCCTTCTTGTGTTGCATTTGGAGCACTGGTTGAGCTCAACTAGGTCCTGTTGATTTTTGAGGAGCAGCCGCTCTACTCTAAACCACTCTTAAATGACTGAACTCCTCATCCTGTTTTAGAGAAGGTGCTTAAACCACTAGCATCTGCTAGCTTATTCTTTCAGTCACTACCTAAAGCTCATGACCATAGGTGAGGGTAGGGACATAATAAATGAATAAACCTACAGCTTTGCTAAGGATGGGAATCGAGAACCGGGTTTTTTAGAGAACCGGTTCCCAGTAATCCAACTCTCCGGAATCGTTAGTCTGCCTGCCTGTCGATCCCACTTATCGATTCTTGCACTCTCACTACAGTCAGCTGATTTCAGTTCGTGTGTCAGAGGAGGAAAATAGTGGCTGTCCATATCCATCGTGGATATGGACATTACTTTTATTTTTATTGCACAAAAGGATGAAAGCGCGATGGTAAAGTGAAGACTGCTCAAGGACAGAAACAACTGCATTATGCTGTTAACACAACTTTGCAAGCACCTGCACAGGCAGCATGCTAACACTAAGCTAGCCAAAAATCTAGAGTGATATTAAAGCTGAGTAAATGCTCACTCCAGCCCAGCACCATGATAAAGTGAGCTGTTGCTGAACTTCAACAGGTAACAAACTGATGAGCAGTCAGGCTGCAGCCTCTGTTTCTACAGGTTCAAGTTTCTAAAGTAGAATCACTGTGGCAATTGCTTCAAAGCAGGAGTGTCAAACTCCAGTCCTCGATGGCCAGCATCCTGCTTGCTTTTGAGATATCCCTGCCCTACCTGCTGCTGATTACCTAGATCAGGTGTGCTTTGCCAATAAGAAGCTACAAGGGCAGGTTCGTTGGAGTGTGGGGGCTGTAGCCTGTAGGTTTATATTGTTAAATAGTAATTATGAGACTGTGTGTTTCAGATCATTTTACGGAGTAAAATGAAAGTAACATAACGAGTAGTATAACCAAAGTCTTTCTTCTGGGTGTAATTAAGTAACTTACTGTATTAATTTTTAAGACAAATTGTTCAGTGTAATATGTGCAATGATTACTTTTTGAGTAATGACCCAAACACTGATCACAACAAAGAGAGGAATGCCTCCAACATGCACAAACATTTGACCATGCAGCATGTAATTAATTTGCATGAATCAAAGTGGAGCCAAAGAGAATCGATAAGTGATAACAATAATGTAATTGGAATTGCTAAATTGCTGGTACAGGATCTGCCTCACTGAAGTCACAGTCCCAATCTGTCAGTCTTCTCCTCCCCTCTCCCCTCACTCATGAACAACATCCCAAAGACTCCTCCAGTTGGGGCAGCATCTTGTCCCTAATGAGTACTGTGCACTCCACCCTTTTCCAGCTGAGGACCATGGCCTCATTCCTCATTATTATACTTTTATAGAATCATCAGACAGATGATGTTGTTTTATGTTTAGTGAATCAAAAAAAAGGAACTGAAACAGCTATACAAACAGGAATGTGATGTTTGTTAGTTTTAAAGTATAAGTAAAAAAACACACGTTTGCATATATAGATGCACAGAATTGTTTGTATTCAGTCCTTTAGCTGGTCACCTTCAGCACTTCTGGTCTCCAGCCTGTCGGTTACTGTGCATTCCTAGTTTTGCCAAATTATCGCAAAAAATTATTTTAGTGAGTCAAGGTAAACTGAGGAACATCTACATCTTTGCAGTGCTGTTTCTCTAAACTAACTTGTATTACAGAGTGGTATATGTGATGCATACAGTTGTTTAGAGTTGCTATGAAAAGAATGTAAATTCCATGCTACAATTCAATTCAAGTTAGTTAACATCAGTGCTAGCAACTTTCACAAGTTAGTTGTCAGCCATTAGGATTATCAAAAGTAGGGCAAGGACTCAGAAAATAGCATCATATAAGAAATTTTGGCTATTTGTGTGAACGGCATTGTAGAGATGGATGTTCCTTACTGTTGACAGTTGAAAGTGACCAATCACAGGAGAAGACACTAAACATTAAAGGACTGTCTGGGTACACAGTCTAGAAATTCTTCACCATATACCACATTCCCTGTTATTCAACCTTTGCTTGTTGTAATTTTTTCCATCACTTGTGCTGAATATCTCCTCTGTTCTCTCAACAGATACCTGCAAACCTTATGTCATTTGAATGAGAGCAGCCTTTATTGAGCAGGATATTATCGTGCCAAACTGTTGTTTGAGAATTACAGACTGAATAAGGAATTTGATAACGCTGACATCAGCATTAGAGTCAAGAAGCATATGACACTGTCGAAGAAGCTCTGTGATGCTGGATGTGTGACTGTCGTGCCAGTGCACCTGCTTTGATCTTCACCAGAACAAGTCTTATATGATCTCTATAAAAATCCAATCAATGGAAGACTTTTGCGGGGTTGGATTCATTCCCTAAGTTTCCATGTTCTCTGTTATTTGTTACGCTGCTATAATGTGTGCATGAACACGTTGGTTTTTGGCCCATGTTGGGCTTATAATTGGGTGAAAAGATGCATCAGTGTGAAAATGTGGATGACAGTGTTAGATGACTCTTAGATTTAGTTTACTCTGAATGTCATCGTCATAAGGAAGTGGAAGGTGGGAAGTGCACATTCCCACTCATAAACTTTTATTCACCAGAAAAAGTGTGACATCATCTCAAGGCCTCGTTATTTTAATGAAGGATCAGGACTGTAGCAAAAAAGACAGAAGCTGAGTCTTCATTACCTTCAGCCCTGTGACTTATAGTTTGACTGAATCTAATCCAGAATAGAAGATTTGTACATACAAACGCAGGAATTAACCTTAAAGGTTGTTTTATGATTAAGATGCGATGCTCTTGCGGGGATGAAGCCCTGGATCTGTGTTTACCCCTGCTACCTCAGTTGGTAGTCCTTGTGTAAAATGTGCTTGCAAATGTATGTAACAAGATTTACAAACAATTAATATTTTCTACAGAACAAATTAAAAATAGTAAGATACCATGGAAACAATACTGAACAAAGAGGTAATTCCAGTTAATAAGCAGAAGACAGCCAGCTGTTGTCTTCACCAGTATGCTGAGGCAGCTAGCTGAGTAAAATTAAAGTGAATTCCAATGAAATACCAAGTTTTCATTAATCAAATGTGTGTAAATACTGTATTTATGTATAAAAAGAGTTTATTTTTGACAATTGGCTATAGAAGGGAAAAGGATATGATGGATTGTCGTTGATTCACCAGCTGCTCTGGGATTCTGCTCTTCAGAGACACTGTTGGTAAGCCCACCGTAAAACTTGGATGGACTCCTGTTCTCCAACTGAAGGACATCAGGATAAAACTCCATTAGCAATGGCATTAATTAATGATCTGCATCAAAATATTATGTTGATTGTAAATACTAATTCTGTTTTATTGGATGGGACTTATTTTTTTGTAAGTTTTACAAAAAAATTGTTTAAGTTTTAACTGAATCAGTGATCAGAGGTGGCAAAAGTACAGCCGTGTGACAGTCAGGGATGGGTTTTCAAGTGAGAAGAACCATTTACTTTACTTAGGTAGATGTACAAATACTTTTTAGTAAAAAATACTCCAATAAAAGTTCTGTACTGATTCAACTTCTTTACTCAAGTAAAAGTGAAAAAGTACAGGCTTGTAAATATATATCCAAAGTAAGAAAAGTAGGTCTTTGAAGGACCTTTCCAACCATGATTTTTTTGTGCAAAGCTAACTGAACCTCTTTCTATAGTGATATAATAATAGTGGTATATGGGAATACCAACTTTTTTGACTTTGGATCCACACCTAAACAGAAAAATTAGTGCAGTCAGGGGTTAACTTGAAATTTAGCAGGTGGGGGAACAATAAGATCAGTTGCAGTGACTCAACATGGGGAAAAGAATTACAACTCAATAATTTCTATTGTAAGCTATAGTAGATTTTCTTTGTGTACATGCTGTTATCAGCTAACCTGTGTTGAGCTGCTTTGAGGTTTATTGGTGTTTGTGGATTTGCACAACTGAATTCAACAACATGTAACCCAAGTTTTCACGAGTTAGTTTATATTGTCTTTGCTGAGTGAGTTTAAGCATTGTCAGCTTAAATGCAAATTCATCTCTGCTACACTTGCTGTGACCTAACACTGACCATGAACACCACAGCCAATGTTCCCCTGTGAAAAACAGTGTTTCATCACAGTACAACAAGCTAACCTGTTTATCCTGCATTAAACTGCCAAGTATTTCAATAACACAAAATTAGTATACCTAGTTTGTTTTGCAGGACATTTCACAATATGAAAAACATACCTTCATATCATATACAGATACAATTTAAATTAAAATGAGGACATACCTTAGCTTTAAATTCCCAGTTTATCAAATGTCACTGAGTAGTCCTCTCCTTTAAATAAATAAATCCTGTTTAAATCCTGTCTGTCTTACATCTATGTTCATCTCTGAGTGAAGTTTTTGTTCTCCCTGCTAAATACAGCTACTGAACCATTTGCACACAGACTCACTGTGTAATAAACTCCACACAAACAGTTTGTGTGGTTGGTGATATTGTTAACGTGATATGAGACGTTAGAAACATTGCATTTTAAATCTCCTGCCTGTTGTTGGGGTTTTTTTTAGATATACATTTGGCATACTTTTTTTCCCCTCTTTCATCCCTTTGTATGTGATAAGCAACGATGATTGATACCCCAATAGAACTGTTGATTGATTGTTTGATGTGCGAAGGTGTGTAGTGATTTAAAATAATATCCTACCTCAAATGTGTTACCTCAAAAGTAACAAAGTACGGATATTTGTATTAAACCGTAGAGAGTATAAGTAAAAAGTTGTCAGAAAAATACTCAAGTAGAGTGCAGATACCTGAAAATTATTCTTTAGTGCAATTCTCTCACTTCTGTTAGTAATATGGAAATGAAAGAGTTAAAAGAGTTTACCTTTCTTTAAGTCTGCCTAACCAAATGAAGTTACGTCAAGCTTCTTCATTATCAGTTTATTAAAGAGTCCCCTGTGGTTATAAGTTCAGCATTATAGCCCATAAAGTGATATGGCAGGTAAAAGACTCCAAGTAAGTTTGCTTGGAAATGTCTCTGACCTTATCCAAGCAACAACACCCTAATCCTAACAAGAAAGCATCATTAGGATTTGGCTAAACTAGATTCTATCATGTGCATGCAGCTGTAGCTCAGGAGGTGGAGCAGGTCACCTACTGATCGGAAGGTTGGTGGTTCGATCTTCCAGTCTGCATGTCAAGTGTCCTTGGGCAAGATACTAACCCCAAGTTGCTCTCCGATGCATCCATCAGAGTATGAATGTGTGTGAATGTAGTTAGAAAACACTAAGTATAGAGAATGGGTGTGATTGGGTGAATGTGGCATGTTGTATACAGCGCTTTGAGTACTCCAGGAGAGTAGAAAAGCACTATATAAGAATCAGTCCATTTACCATTTGCATGTGCAACTACATTAGAAAGTGAAATTATTGGTGTAACCAGAATGACAACGCTAGAAAACAGAGTGAAAAGTCATCATAGAGAGAGAGAGAGATCAGCCATGATATATTTTTAAAAAGGGATAACACCTTTTAAAGCCATCTCTTCTAGAAAAAATGAATAATACATAAATAAGAACAGAAGTAATTTAGTAACAAAAAATCCATATGGTAGGAAATCTGAACGCTGGAATCATTCTATTGGCATCCGTTTGTCTCGTGAGACAATGGTGTAGTGCTATGGGTTGGATGTGGACATCCTAGCGTGGCTGTGGAGTCCCACTCTGGAGGGACAGTCTCTTGTACACTGGCTGCAAACAAAGGTGACGGTGAAAGATGGCACTGTAGCAGTGTATGCGCTTGCTGTCCTCTTGGGTCTCCTGTCAGCCAGCTGGGTATTTCTGGTGTTCTCTACCCTCTCAACTCCCTCCTTGATAGTACTATAGTTCTTCAGGCCTCTCGATAATCTGTTTGCTTTCCCAGGTAGGTGTAGGTTGATATCTGTGAGCTTCATGTCACATTTGCAGACACCTTTGAAGCTGAGTTTTGATTGGCTGACAGGGTGTGATTCTTTGCACCGTACATTCAGTGTCAACGTACATTCACCGTACAGATTGTCCTTGGAGATGTGACCCGCGTGTGTAGAACATGGCCCAACCATCTGAGTTGTCTCTAATTGGCTGTGGGGTGGCTGTGGCTCAGGTGGTAGAGCAGATCAGCTACTGATTGGAAGGTTTGTGGTTCTATTCCTGGCTCCCCCAGTCTACATGCCAAATATCCTTGGGCAAGATACTAACCCAATGTGTGTGAATGTTTATTGGAATCATTCTATTGGCATCCGTTTGTTTCGTGAGACAATGGTGTACTGCTATGTGTGAGTAATGTTTATTAGTTGCACTTGAGTTTAGAAGTGCTTGTATGAGTGGGTGTGAATGGGTGAATGAGGCATGTTGTACTCCAGGAGAGTAGAAAAGCGCTATATAAGAATCAGTCCATTTACCATTACCATTTAATTGAGCAGTGCAGGAAGACTTAGAATATTGACTTGCTGTACTACTTTGGTGTTTGGTACTGTGTCCTGCCACTCGATGCACAGAACACATCTAAGACAAAGAAGGTGGAAGCTGTTCAGCCTTCTCTTCTGGTTGGCATATATGGTCCAGTACTCACTGCCGGAGAGTAGTGTGTCGAGTGCACAAGCTTGATAGATGATCTGATATCGTGCCTGGTGTTCTCAGTCAGCTCGCCACTGAGCGAGGCCCAAGTCTTGGGGCATAGACACTCAAAAGGTTAATGGTGCCTGATGATGCTGTAACACAGAGAGTGAGGATTCACTCTGTTCCACCGGTGTGTTTCAGTGGCTGCAGTAAGCTAGATTTTCACAGCAAAGCTGAAACCATGCTGTCTGGGGTCATCCTGTGACAGACCCTGGCAGAAGAAGGTCTAATTGGACTCTCTGATGTCAGCTAAGCATGTCTCCTGTAAGCAAGCCATGTAAGTGTTTAGTCTCACAGATGCTTGTCAATGATTATAGTTTTGCAAGCATTATTGATCTACTAGAGATTGTTGGTGAGTCCAGGCCACATGGTCCACATTTTCCTGCTTGTGAAGAGCTGAAGTTTTCACATTCTTAATTCTATTGTCTTTTCCTAGTGCAACATTACAGCTTCCTTGTCATGGTCAATGAACTCTAAGCCTAAGGCACCCAGGCGAGACGATACCTAGCTTGTGGCAGGTGGCAGCTGTCCAATGAGAAACAATGGTCTCTCCCACCATCAGAAATGGTCCCATGCACTCTTTTCCTATGCCAATCAGATTAAGCTTTTTACTGGTAACTGCCACTTCCCCCTTGTTGTGCCATTGTTGCAAGACAAAGGTGCCCGGGAGTGTGCTCTCCAGGGCACTATGAGCCTGAGTGGGATATATGATGACCTTGAGCTGCCTTGATGTCAAGATCCTTCTCTTGGCATTGCCATTGGTAGAATCAAAGGGAAATGTTAGACGAATACAGTTTAGTACCATCAGTTGCTGCTATCAGTTGCTGGAGAGTGATAGTGAATAGACATAGGCAAAACATACTTTCCATGAATTATACCCACCCTGTTTGTATCATCATCAGTTGGGTTTGTTTGTTTTTGGCGGTTTTTATTTTTAGCCATTTGAAGTTGCTGAATGTTGTTGAATTTTTGTTGCATCTAATTGCCACTTCCTTTGTGGGCATAGCTATCCCCCACCTGCCAAATCTTTAACTCCTAATTTTATAGTGAATAATTTGGCATTTGCTTCGGTTGACACTGACATATTCACAACTTCAGCTTATTGGAGATACTTCTGTATTCGAGTAACTATATGCAAAAAATAAAAGAAGGAAATAATACAAAAATGTCATTAATATGGTTTGCGGTAATTTGGAAACACTATGAAGCTTAAAATCCATGTTAGTTCTATAGTTTTGTTAGTCCATTTTGATTGGCCCATGAATAGACAGTATATTGTGTAGACATCAGAATGAATTGTAGCATTTTTTGGCACATGAAGAACAGTCTCCCTGCCCACTTCAATATACAACCTTTCCACTAAAACCAAAGACCTTATATGCTGGTTACATATATTATAATGTGGATGTAGCTTCTTGGTCTGATAAAGGCAGTCAGTGCAGATGTGCCTTAAACATGCATTTTTCTAATGGTCAGAAGTGAGCAGTGACTCATTTTGCAAAAAGCCCTGCAATTGTATAGAAGACCATGGGAAAACGGCCCTTAGCTTCAGCATGTTTATTTTGAAAATTGTGTTCCAGTGAGTGTTAGGAATTAAGATAAACCAGGGTATGCTCATTGACTAACTATTATAAATTACAGTTTGTACTGTACCTATGTTTCACAATCAGATCTACCCCACAAGCATGACATACCAGTTTCCAAAAGCTATACTGGTAAAGGTGAAAACACCTGGAGCTTCAAAGCATGTCTTAACCAATGGGTGATGCCAAGGTGGTTATGTCCATCTTTGTATATACAGTCTGTTGCTAGTTATATCCTGATATTCGCTATACTTATGTAACCTTTATATATTTATATATTCCTTCTTTCTTTTTTTTTAAAGAAACACTAATTTAAAGGAGTACCAAGAAAGCACTTCAGAGATTAATGAGAAAAACATTATGATGGATATCTATACTGATATCGACTGGGTAATTGTTAGAAATGAAATAAAATGATCCGGCAGGCTACTCTATTTCACCAAAATTTCATTGCAGCAACTCAAAATGGCAGTCAGTAGTTTGCATGGCCCATGTGCTTCTATGCATGCCTGAAAACATCATGTCATGCTCCTCATGAGATAGCACAGTGTCCTGGAAGATCTCATCCCAGATCTGGACCAGGGCATCACTGAGCTCCTGGGCAGTCTGAGATGCAACCAACAGCATTGGATGGACTGAAACATAAGGTCCCAGAGGTGTTCTATTAACTTTAGGTCAGCCAAACTTGGGGGCAAGTCAGTGGTATCAGTTCCTTCATCCTTCAGGAACTGCCAGCATATGCTCGCCAGACGTGCTGTGAACCAGGAGGAAGCCGGGACTCACTGCGCCTGTGTAGCGTCTGACAATAGGTCCAAGGATTTCATCCCGATACCTAATAGCAGTCAGAATGCCATTGTATAGCCTGTGGAGGTCTACGTGTTACACCATAAATATGCCTTCCCAGACCATCACTGACCCACCACTAAAACCAAGTTAGGTTGAGTAATATTACAGGCAGTCTAAAGTTCTCCATGGCTCTCATATGTGGTCAGGGTGAACATGCTCTGTAAAAAGCACAGGGCACCAATGCTAATGAAACTCCACGGTGCCAGGCAGTGAGCACAGGGCCCACTAGAAGACACTAGACCTGGGCCACCATTGTGAAGTCTGTTTCTGATTGGTCAGAGAGATTCACACCAGCGGCTCATCCTGCTCCTCCATGCACAAAGGATACCCATCAGCAGGATTGGCCCTCTATGGCCCTCTGCTAGCTATTATATATATGTGTGTATATATATATATATATATATATATATATATATATATATATATATATATATTTACAATCTGTGATTTGGATGCTGCCAAGGTGATGTCACACAAAGGTAGTCTGTCATTCTTCAATGGAGCTTGTCATCCATCTTTGTAAACAGTGTGTCTCAAATATTGACTTGACAACCAGAAGAGTACACTTACAGGATATATTTCTTCCACATTGCCATTTTTCTTTCCTTTACCTTGATTATTAACATACATATGAAACAAATATATTGTATGTTAGCTTCAGCTTATATGATTCTTTAATGCACCATAATTCAATGAAAAAAATAATTAAGGTGAGGAATTTATATGCTGTTTTTAGTTATTTTATGATTTTGATGAATTCCTTTGAGGAAATACCACTTGTGTTCTGAACAGACATGCATGCATTTTTTTGTGTTCTAAAACTTTTTGTGTTTTCTGTAATTGTGAATAACATAACCACTGGCTTGTGATTATCAGTCTGTGACTTTTTTGCCAAGTTATTTCCCACCATTGAATTGCTATATGTTGTTCTATCACTGAACAGGGAATAAACGTTCTGTACAGATGCATTTACTTTGTGACTTTATGAGGTGCATCTGTACCTCTTTGTGTGTGACTGTGAAGATTGTATATAAATGTGTCCCTCCCTCATCTGGAATATTACTTCCATTGTTGTTATAATGAACAGCTCACAATGGGAAAAGGAAAGACAAACCAGAGCCCCTACAAACTTCATCATCACCTATTCTTTAAATTAAAATAATTTTAAATAAAATAATTAGACAAAAAGTTGGAGAATTCAATCCAGTTTCTTATACAGCAACCAGACCAGACAAACCAGACAAATTTGAATACACGTTCTGATCAATGACTGTTTTCTACAGTCATTGGTTCTGATATACAACTTTATCTGGGGTGTTTGTCTTATTGAATAGTTAACTGCATCTGCGTGTGTTCCTGGTTGTTGTTTTATCTGCTCATTGACTGGAGATAGAAATTGCTTGGTTGCTGGGTCTGGTGCAGTGCATTTTTTCTTTAGGGATATTAATTTCAGATACTGTTCATGTAATTCTAAATAATTTTAGCTGGGATGATTGGCTTATTGCATTGACTTATCAGCTACATTTGTATATATTTTATGTATTTCTATTTGTTATTTGACCTGCTCGGGGAGCACAGATGGAAGTTAGCTAGTAGTTAAATCTGATACAATGCTGTCACGATCTGCAGGAGCAGACCGTGTGGAGTGTGTGTGGAGGACCCAGGTGTGGACACAGGTGAGGAGACAGAATTAATTTTTTAAAAAAGCGAGCCTTTATTTCAGCTGATATAAGTGGAACATAAATCAAAGCGAAAAACAAATTAGACTGTGAAACTATGACTTAACAAAGAAAACTATGAATCAACTAAGACACTATGATGACCATGAACTGACTAAGATTTCTATGATGAGGGGAAGATAGACAGATGACGTGATGAGGAGCGAATGGAAACACAGACTAAATACACAAGAGGTGATGAGGGGAAGGGAAACACATGGGGAAACAGCTAACACAAATTAACATAATGACACCACAGGAGAAAATGAAACTAAAACAATGAACACAGAGCACAAGACCTCTTCAAAATAAAACAGGAAACATGGAGACTTAGACATGACAACACCAGCTTACCAGACCTGAAACATATGACAGACAAGACAAGAAACCAAACAGAAAAACAAGGAGACAGATGATAAATAATGGCTATGCTTAACCTCAACTAAAACCTAAATAAGAATAACACACAAACTATAATCACAAACCTAACATGAGAATCTCAACAATACAAAATAAAATTCAAAACGCTTGGTCAGAGACCCAGTCTGTGACACAATGCATCTTTTGTCTTCAGAGATTGTTTTTTGTTTGTTTGTAAATGGTCCCTGTAAGATACAGCAGAAAAAAAGAAAATGGCAAATACAATAATAAATCATATAAAGACCTGGCAAACAAACCTTACTAGATATCTGAAGATATCCACCATTTCCACAGTATTAATAAAGCTGCAATTGGTGATGAATGGGCCCTTGCACCCTGCCCCACCTCCGGGCACACCACAGTTGAGCAGTGCTCCTCTTTACTTTAAAATCAAAATGATTGACTTTCGGTTTAGTTTCAGGGTGGGACTGTCATCAGTCTTGTGAAGCTTGGGGTTGAAGAGTCACCTCAAATTTCCTGTAATTTCTGGTTTCTGCTCAGTGGTGCTGTGATCATTGTTATATATTCTAAATGAAATTTCTTCAGGGGTGGACATTTCAGAAGTGATTTGATAATAGCTGTGTCCAAATTCAGGGGCTGCATCCTTCGGAAGACCTGGCCTTCACGGTCTATGTGGGCCTGGTCCTCCGAAGACCAAGAAGGCTGGAAGTGCGAGGCTGTGAAATTGGACGGTCTAGCCTTCAGATTTGCGTCACCAGCTGTCTCGGTGGAGTTTAATAAACTCAGTTGCTGTCTAAAATATAACACGACATTGGCGTAAATTCTCTACCATCTCACACTTCTGTTTAATCAGTTTTCTGTTTGACTTTTATTCAGCTGTAATCTTAGCCAAACCGATTTCCTCACGAACAAAAAAAATACTGAAAAAAGCCAAACAATAACATTTTTACGTTATCCAAGTGACTTATGTATCATGTTTAACCTGAGTAGCGAAAGACAGCGGGGGATTTGAAAACGATGTGCCGGGAGTTTGCTGTTCTTGCCAACTCTAGTGAGCCTTGACCTCCAGGTTAGATATCGAACTGGTGGGTAACAGACGTCTCCGTAAACATCGGAGCACTTTTGCAAATATATGATATCTCGATAAATCGAGCAGATATTTGAATTTTACACAGCTACATTCTCGCCTGAAAATAGGTCCTTAAATAAATAATATTTATTTTGTGACCCAGAAAGAGTAATAAGAGTAATCTTAAAACTAAGTAGCTGCCGCCATTGTCGGAAACTGGAATTGGCTGGGCCACTCTATGAATTCTGGGATAGGTTGGGCCACTAAGGATACACCCGACCCATCCTTTAAATCTGGGGAAAAGGAGGACACATTTGTCTGCCGCATTTGGAGGAGTCTTCCAATTTTGGACAGCCTTCGTCGCGTCGCTGTGACGTAATTGGCCTACAGATGCAGCTTTAGGAGGATGCAGCCTCTGAATTTGGACACAGCTAATGTATGTCTGAATGATAGCACATTAACACAACACACGGCTCAATACCTTGGCTGTGAATAAAGAGCAGATAGTTCACAGCTCAGACTTTTAGCAAGGTCAAAACAAAGATCAAGCAATCAAGCAGCTACAGATGTGGCCAGTAGTGACTTTATTGTAAACAAGCAGCCGACATGACCAGTTAGTGATGAGATTTGAGAGCACTGATGCGACTGAAGAGTTGGTGAAAAAAAGATATATAGTCCAAATTCCTATAAACTCTTCCTTTGACAAATGGAGCAATCAGGTCAGACATTCCAAAGGAAAGCATTCCATGAGAATTATGTGCCAGGTTGTTTTAGTGGCAGGTTTGCCATATATCCAAGAGATAACAATGGGGTTTTTTTCTTGCAGCATGTGTAAGGATATCATAAAGTCAACCTCGCATTAGTAAGATTTTTCACACTCAGATGTCCCAAAAGCAGAGATACAGCATCCATTTTCAAAGACGCTCCAAGTATTTTTTTTCCATATCCTTCAAGATGTGTATCCAATAGGACTGGATTTTCTGGCATAAGCAAACAGAGTGTGTGTAGGTTCCTACTGAAGTCTTAAACTTCAGACATAAAGGTGAAAGTTGGTGGTTCCTCTGGTGCCTTTCATTGGGGAGATTTGCACATGATGCAGGATTTTAAATAGCAACAATCTTAAGAAAGATTATGTGATTACACACATAGATTTTTTTTTGTTTGTATGGTCCCAAAGTACATTACATTCCTCTTCACTGATGTTTAAATCAAGTTCTTTTTCCCAGACCTGGCTTTTTGAGACCTTTTTGACGTTTTCAGACTTCTCCAGGCCCAGCTATACAAAAGGAGGGTCATTTTTGATCCATTCTGTTATAAACCTGAGATGGGTTGCCAGACCTCCATTTAAACTACAAAGTTGAAGTTTTGATACCTTTAACCTTGTTTTTCTTTTGTTCCATATAAAGTCATATAAGTAATTTTTGAGCCTTGTTTGATATAAGTAAAAGAATTATTTGGAGGGGGTATAGCAATCTTAGCATGTCACTCATCTTAGTTATTGATATTTCTTAAATCTAGCAATTAGAATTTCTGAAATGTATAAAAGGACATCTCCATGTTGAGAATAGTTGAAAGCTGCTTGATCTTAGGCCATTAGTGATGATGAAAGGGTAATGGGTAATGTACAAGAGTTTTAATATATATGTCTCCCAGACCAAATGTATTCAAAACATAAAACAGCCAGTTGACACAATCAAAGGCCTTTTCTGCATCTAATGAAATGATCATACCACATGATGCTGGAACCCTTGTTAAAAAATTGAATTAACAGCTCAGGCCATCAGGCCCTGGTGATTTACTATGGTGATAATAAAATTGCCTAAAAGTATTGTTAATATTTATGTTATTTTAATGTCTATCACCATTCTGATCTGTCTGTCGACCACAGGAAAACAAGCAACAGTCACACAAAGTCGCTTGTCAGAGCACCATGAATGCAAGGTACCCCTACCTAAAAAGTGAAGACAGTCTTCACTGAAAAGCTCCTGCAGGGATCTGACTGTATAATTGGGAATGTGGGTGTCAGCCCATTTTTGATGATGTTCACCTATGAGCTGAATAGAATTGAACTTCACTGGGTAGCCACTGGTCAGGTATTTAAGCCTTGATGTTTATGCAGTTAATGGCCACACCATCCCCTAAGATGGCTGGGTAGAGATCATCTTCACCTTAGGAGGGAATCACAATTCCAGTTTCACCATTCAAGGCCCCTTCCTGGTCAGTCAGCTGTCACTGCAACAGCACCTACTAGCAGCTAATGTGCTTGAAGCGATTATCAAGAGACAAGAACTCTCAGGTGATGCCATTCCCACAGTTGTTAGCCTCCGATGCGATGTCTTTGGAATGGTGAACAAGTGATTCCCATGGTCAGTTTCATCCAGGTACAACAAAGAAAATACTGTGACACAGCTACAGTAAGAGTGGGAAAGGGCAATGCTATCATTCCAGGTTTGGTACAGACTACTGTTTTTGTGTGAACCTGTGGAGCAGGACGATGTCCTAGGACAGCTGAGTTTGAGGGAAGGCCTTCTGGAGTTCGATAACCCTCACCACCCCTATATCATGGTACTGATCTCTAAGCACTTAAAACATGAGATCATGCTACCAAAGAGAAAACTTCTTGGTACAGTTTAGCAGGTCACCAAGGTGACTGAGATGGACATGAGAGAACAGTTAATCTTTTCAGATTAACTTTTTCCCAGTAAACCCCAATAAGGACTCTTGCTTTTCCACCACCTGACATTAGCCATCTGATCCCCGAAAAGCAATAAGTGGTGGAAGAAATGTTTTGTGAAGAGGTCGTGTTTCAGCCCTGTAAATAGAAATCAGACTTAAGGATGATGTGCCGGTCGATAGGGAGGTAAAAGAACATATTCCAGAGTTGTTGGTAAAAAGATGGCTTGTTAAATCTTAGTCACCCTATGGTGCTCCAGGCGTGTGTGAGGGAAAAGGATGGGTCCCTACGCCTCTGTATTGATTATCAGCTCTTGAATAACGAAACAGTGCCAGACCAACCCCAGTTTACTCAGAACCAGGATCTCACTGACTCACTGGAGGGATCCAGCTGGTTTTCCATACTGGACCAGGGAAAAGCCTACCACCAATGTTTCATAGCAGAAGGATCGATGTACTTGACAGCTTTCACAACTCCTTGGGGGCTATATTAGAGGGGCAGGATGCCATTTGTATTATCAAATGCACCAGCGGCATTTCAAAGGTGCATGAAAGGAACACAGAGAGTGGAATATGTAAGTTAATGTAAAAACTTATCATTTCATTGAACATCTGATATTTAATGACAATAAAATGTTTCTTATTCAGAACATGTTAACTGGTATATTAAAATATTTCTTTATTAACTGACAAAAATAATGCCATATCATAAATATCGGAAGTAAATGACGACTATCTCAGAGCTGTAAAGAGACTGTTTTTTATTTGTTTGTTTCTTTTTTTTCTTTTTTCTTTTTTTTAAATAAATGGGTCTAACAGGACACTAATAAAATATTATATAATGCTATAGACTGAATCTTATGGGAGGGTATTGTTGACTCCTCATTCCAACTAAGCAACTGATTATTTGCTACTGATTTTTGGGGTATGGCCACTTCCCATCGTACTTCGCTCCAGTAAATCACATTTGCTAACTAATGCCAATCAGCTGATACAAATGTAATATCAATAGATGATGATATTGTTTGATTTGTCCTAAACCATGTTGGTCATCCGTCACTTGAAACAACCAAGTTGTATTTGTCTATAAATTCCTCCACTACTATACCATTTCTGTCCTTCTTCTTGCTTCCCAACAGCTCATTATGTGCATTTAGGTCTTCAACCCACATTAGAGGGACACCGATTTTATCTGTAATTTCTACAAAATAGTTTTCCTCTAATGTGATGCAGAAATTATATGTACTTACAACAGTAAATTTGCCCCTGTCTGTCCACACTTCTGTTATTATGCACTCAATTATTGCATTCATTTCTAGTCCTTTTCTAATAAAGGTTTTATAGGTTTCACCACCAGAGGTTATCTCCTTATTTTTCCTCTCACATTTGGATCTTGGAATCACAAAACCTAGCCTTGGTTTAAACCAAGTTTCTTGTAATATTAACAATGCAAATAATATTAGGCTTTTAATTATCACCGCTTAGAAAATGTCTAAGCGGTGAAATTCCTATTCATTTGCCATGAGGCTCCTAGCATAACAAACAGCAGTATGCAAATGCTGCTATTGCCATGATCATAACCTCAGTCTCTTTAGAACAAGTCCTCTGTGTCTGTGTCATCCCATCCTAAGTGCTGACTTTGTTTGGTTCTTTGTGTTTCACTGTCCTTAGGATAGGTAATTTGACATATTTCTTCCACATTAATCTCCTTGAATCCTAGCAGCCTAGCTGCCACATATCCATAACTCTGACACTTGAAACATCTCACTGGAGGGCTCTACCCCATCAAAGTGTAACTAATTCATCCCACATTATTTTCCTTGGTAGCATATCCTTCATTAGAGGTGAGGAGTACTGGGGTAGACCTTATACCATTCTCAATTTTATCCATGCGATTAACTGCTATCCTATGGAAGCTTGTTTCCACCACTAAAAAAATATAAATGCTATTCATAATAACTCGAAATTTCGACTTATTTCGAGTTATGGATAGCGGTTTTTTTTAGTGGCGGAATGAAGCTTCCATACATAACTAATACTAAGATTTTCTTTTGGACTACTCGGTTCAATTTTTATATTTGTCCACCAGGTGGTGCTACTTTTTACCATTCAAAGCGTGCAGCAAAATTGAACTTTTTCACTTTTTTTATTCGACTTTTTTCTCAAAACAGTATTTGTACTATTTTCCTCGAAATAGAACTTTAATCTCGAAATTTCGACTTTATTCTCAAAATGATCAATAATATTTTTTTTCTTAACGTGGCGCTATTACTCCGTCGTACTAATACTCCTTTATGTATTCGAGATTATTAAAGAAATTGTATTAAAGAGAATTTTTTTCTTTAAAACAAGGGTTCTGACTCTGGACACACCTACTCGCGCGAAAACCGGAAGTTAGTGAATCTATTTGTTTTGATGCCAGCAGCGTTGTCTTACAGGCAAGTTGCGTCATAAGAGGGAACGCTGAAAATAAAAATGCAAAAATGTTATAAAGTATAAGTATACTGAATATGTTGGCGAAGCTACTAAATATGCGGTGGTATATTGTTAAATGTTGCCCGTTGTTTTGAGGTAAAAACTCTTACTTTGCCTCCTGTAAGATTATACTGAGGGTGACAACGACCACTTTATACAGGGGTAGCGTTTCCATTATATTATAGTTTCATGCTGTCAGAAGGTGCTATCATTTTCCCCTGCTGCATGAAATATCTACACCATGAAACTGTAACGAAGACTACCGCTACGTGTTTTACGTGTAATTCAAAATTAACAAAAACAAGCATTATCGTGGTTGTTAGCTAACCTCAACTGCAAAACTAGCTTTCTTTGGAATCCGTTTAACTTGGTGGTTGCCAGATTAGCTTTCGACAGCTAACTTAGCGATGTGACCTAAGCCGGGAAAGTGTTGATCCGGAAACTCCCCGCAACTCTGGTTGGTGGGCAATTTGAATTTCCAATTACAGTTATAAATCATTTAATAGCATAAACTGTTCTTTAAGTATTTGAGTGTTTCCACTTGTAGCCAGTTTGCTCTAAACAATAACACTGCTACAGAGCTAACGTTAGCTACAAAAGTTGCTAGCTAGTCAGGCTAACTTAGAACGAATGCACAAGCAGGAGCCCATAAAAGTGGCTTCCTTTAAATTTCAATTTTAAATAAGTGAAACATATACCCGAATGTACTTTATTTTACATTCATGTGTCGTTTTCAGGCTCGGAAGGCTTTATGAAGCCTGGCGGAAAGCCTTCTGCAGTTTTGGTTATTAGCTGCCCTGCTACAAATGTATGGCCGGATCTTAAACGCTGTATGAGTGAGGAGATGATGCTGGTTGATCCAGGTCAAATGTCTGAACCAGGGACACTTCTTAAATCATACATTTTGTATTGTTGTTGTTCATGACCTTTCAGGGATTCAGAATTGGCGTCATTCATTCTTCAAGAGATTTAAATGTTAAGGGGTTGGAGGGGCTCAAACGTATTCTTTAAAAAAAAAAGAAGAAAAAAAAAAAAGATTATTGCAATGACTGGAGGGCATCACTTTTTTATCCCAGATGTTGAATCTGTCTCTGTGTATTCTGAGTTTGGTAGTTTTCTCCTGACCAAAGTGATGAGGTCAGACCCTGCATTATTCTTATAGCTCTTGCAGGTCGCTCTCATGTGCCCATGGAGAAGGCAGCATTTGAGGGGTGGCTGGAGTCAGTCTCTGCTACTTTCCTTACTCTAAATGACCAGCAGCGCAACCAGTCTTTGGACCACCTCATATCTTTAAGTGGTGCTGCTCAGCTCCGCCATCTCTCTAATGGACTAGAGACACTGCTGAAACGTGACTTTTTGCGCCTTCTTCCCTTGGAGTTGGCCTTCTACCTGCTGCGCTGGCTGGATCCTCAGACCTTGCTCACCTGCTGCCTAGTCTGCAAACAATGGAACAAGGTAATTCTAAAATTTCCAGACTCCTTGTTTATCTGACTTTACTCAAGGAATGGAATTTCAAAGAAAATAATGCATGCAAACATTCACAGTGAAATCTAATGTCCTCTTTCAGTTTTTGATAAAAGTGCAGCTATTAGCTTTTGAAAGAATTGTTTGGTTTGTAGAAGGTACTTATCTGTTATTATGCTGTCTATAGGTATCCATTTAATCCTCAATAACAACCTAAATCCAAAATTGCAGATATGGCGGTTGTCCAGGCCCAAAGATACAGTCAATAGCTAAACCGAGAAACATATACAGACAGTGATGTTGTTGCACTGATGTATGCCCACATATGTGCTTCACTGACAGTTCCAACTGTGATATGTTCATGTTGTATTTTCAACATAGTCTTTCTTGGTTTACTGTATCCGTGAAAAAGAATAGTGTTTGTTCAGTGCTCTTATGGAATACGCTTGAGATGGACATCATGTCAGCACTCTGGATTGATCTGTTGATGAATCTGTAATACTGTCACATTAGAAGTATAACATGTGGGAGAAAAAGCATACGAGACTGCGTTTTGTGCACTTAACTAATTTTACACATTTATCATGTAGTGTCACTGGTCCAGCCCACTTAACATCAAAGTGGGCTGTATGTGGGGCCAGTGATGTAAAATGCATTTGACATCTGTGTTTTGGTATGACTTTTGTTTGCTTGCATGAAAAGCGAACACATATTTAGACTGCCAAGACTGTATACATTCTCATAGTTAGATGAATATGAACCTTTCCACCAAGTGGCATATATATTATATATATTGGTTGTTTGCATGGACTTTCTGATATGTTTGTGTAAATGTATAGATAATGATTATATGAAGCATGAGCAAAGTGAATTACAGGTGGAAATTTAATTGATTAAATGTGTCATACAGCTTAATTTATGTGACACAGATGGATAATTAAGTTTTTAGGGATGTTTATTATTGATCCACAGAGCCTGACAAAACTTGTTTAACATATCAAATATTCTTACTTTCTTTCTTTTTTTTTCTTTTTTTTGGGGGGGTAGGTGATAAACTCTTGCACTGAGGTGTGGCAGGGTGTGTGTCGGGAGCTAGGCTGGAAGATTGATGAGACCATTCAGGATGCATCACATTGGAAGGGGGTCTACCTGAAGGCTAAGCTGCGTATGATGCAGTTAAAGGATCAAGAAGCCTTTGAGACGTCATCACTTATTGGTCACAGTGCTCGAGTATATGCTCTTTATTACAAGGACGGCCTCCTCTGTACAGGTACCCCATGACTATGTGTTCTGTCTTTATTAGAGTAGCAAAATATCAAATTAGTAGCTCTCAAAAGTCTATGATAGAGTCATGACACAGTGCTGTACAGCTCATCAGTTTTATCCAGAGATATTTCTGTCAACCTCATAATACTAACACTCCTTTTAGATTAACTTCACATCATGTCCTGAGAAATGTACCCATACACACACGAAAAACTGCAGTTTGATAATAGCGTTTAAACAAGTCTATCATCTGACATCTGTATAGACAAAAAGTAAATATAAAACTATTCACTGAGTACACTAAAAGTACTGATATATGATGTGTTTCAAAGGGTTAAAACCATTTCAATTTTCTCTTTAGCGCAATGGTAAGAGAGTTATAGTCATTTAAAGAGTGCTTATAAAATAGATCTGTCACCGGGCCAATGGTTTGGTTTTTTGGTTTTTTGTTTTTATTTAAAAAGGAGTTTGATTTGGAAATTGTCATGACCATGGATTAATGTCCATGAGTACTATTAACAAGAGTTGGGAAATGTCTTCAATCTCAGCACACTCCTTAGTTCAGAGATGGCAGTTCACTTTTCACATACAGCAGGGGAATTAATTATTTGATCCCCTGCTGAATTTATAAATTAAGTAGTATAAGGTCCAACCCAAGGTCCAGCTTTTGGAATAGTGCTTTGAAAACATGTATGTCAGCATTTCTTATACTCCAGACACATAAGATCTTACCACTGGTTTTCGTTTAGGAAGTAGTTCTGAGGTTTGATAAATGCACAGTTGCGATAACCACATTTACTCAGGGCCTCTTTGATATGATATCCATTGTCACTCTGTGTTGTAGAGTCCTGATGTCACACAATTTGTGCTTGAGTGGATGATGATAGTCAAAACCTTAAAAACTGATTGGTATGTGTTAGTTTACAGCTTTGAAATGTTCCCTATTGTTCATGGTAATTTAACAGTTCAAGAACACTGCCGCGTGATTTTGTCTTTCCTTCTCTTGTGAACCTGATGTATTAATGTGATCAGTGAATTGTTGTACGTCTTGAAATGTGATTTTCACCCAGGAGTCATTCACATGTAATGCATCCAGAAAGTATTTACAGTACTTCTCTTGTTCCGAAATCGATTAAATTTATATTTAAATTTAAAATTCTATACACCATACCCAATAATGGGTAAATGAAAAAAAAAAAGTTTGCTTTTAATGATTATAGATTTAAATATATGTATATGAGAGGATGTCTGGACTATGCTTTTATAGTGTATGAATGTGAGCGTGAATGAATAATGGCATTGTAAAGCGCTTTGGGTGCCTTGAAAAGCGCTATATAAATCCAATCCATTATTATTGCAGAATTTTTAATAGTACTCAAATTGGACTTTGATCAGTCGTCATACCAATTTGCATATTAATGATCATGAAACTGCACTTGTGGCTCAATGTTAGGGTAATGATGCTAGTTCATGGTTGATGATTGTTATGCACCTGTACAATCTATATAATCTTGGGGAAACCTTATACAGAAAACAGAAGTCACTTGAATGAGTGATCAGAGGTTTCTCCTACTGGAAACTCTTAGTCCAGATGACCAGAATCAACTTTCTGGGATTTCATTACTAGGAATATTAAGCATACAACATGATATCTCTTTTCTATCATCAGCAAGTTTCTCTGAAAGTTTCCTGGCCTTAAGATCTTAAAACCACACCTTAATTTGTCCTCTACTGTTTCCATTAACTACCACTTCCTATTCGACTTTACAACTTAGGAAGCTGCTACCTGAAATAGTTTGCCAACTTCTTACACCCCAAACAACACACACACACACACACACACACCGCATTGATGATTTCATATGCTTTTTATTTTACATTTCATATTCCAACACAGTTTTTCCATTCTCTGCACCCTTGTGGGAAGAGGCTGACTTGCACTCAGGTTCATAGTTATCATAAAAACACTTTTTCTTTGAGCCTGTTTTAGCTACTCTTGGTTCTTCTTTGGAGGTTTGATAGATAAAATAGAGAAGAGAGAGTTACTAGGAAAAAAGATAGGTGTGTGAGTTTTCCTCTCTTGTTTTGTATTTACACTTATGTCTTGCTTAAAGTGATATATAAAGAATAACTAGGGCAGCCCGAATCCAAACCTACCTGGCCGTGTGTGAAACAGAAATTGCACCTTAACCCTAATAACTGGTTGTGCCGTTGTTGCCAGCAAGAACTGCAATAAAGTATTTGGGATAACTGTTAATGAGTTTGGTTTTTTTGTCTTGTTGTATTAAAAAAAAAACAACAAAAAAACAAAACAGAATTGGTAGTGGACTTGCTCGTGCGTTTCAGATCATTGTCCTGCCGCACAACTTGAGTGCCCTTGCTTCAGGACCCAAACTATGACAAACATGCAAAAAATAAAAATAAAAACTAAGACATATACTTGTTATTGGTACTGTATAGGTTGCTGTTGTTGTTGTTTTTCATCTGTATCACATTATGGCACAGTAGTTTCTACCAGTAGCACACTCATAAGGGCTGTTATGAGTATACCCAGTTTTGTCTTCTTTCATGCAGACCATGTCTTGAATAGGTGTGGAAGCATTGTTTGTAATGTTTGTTTCATTCTCAGTGTGTGATCCTGAGGGCCTGTACATGTTGAGCCTTCTATATACATTCATGTAGGTTGAACCTGTCACTACAGCAGTAACACTGATGGTTTTTACTTGTTTTTCAGGATCAGACGATCTCTCTGCCAAATTATGGGATGTGCGTACTGGACAGTGCATTTATGGAATTCAGACACACACCTGTGCCACAGTAAAATTTGATGAACAGAAGCTGGTGACTGGGTCCTTTGACAACACTATTGCATGCTGGGAGTGGAGTACAGGGGCTAAAATCCAGCAATTCCGTGGGCACACAGGAGCAGGTTGGTTTCAGTTAGAGATGGCACGATACCACTTTTTTATGTCCGATACCGATATCATAAATTTGGATATCTGCCAATACCGATATGAATCCGATATAGTGTGTTTTTTAATCAATAAAACTGTTTTTTTAAATATCTTGCTGCATTTTGTATAAGTTCAAACTCAAGTTTAAAAACAAACAAACACTAAAGCTATTCTGTTATACCTGTATGCAAAAAATACACTGCACCCAAAATATTTCATAGTTCAGCAATACTGATCAATCTAATAAACTTAAACCTACTCCATCCTCCCTATTCTGGTATTTTAAAGAGTAAGCAACCTAACTAATAGGGTTGCAAACTCCCACCAAAAAAAAAAAAAAAAAATAGGGAACCATCCCCCACCCTCCACCTCATGATGCTTAATTGACGTAATCAACTTTAATTTGATGCAGTGTGAAAGAAAATGCACAGAAATCAATTATTTTTCAAGAATAATTAAATAGATTCAACATCTTTCTTCTACAGAACTGCAGACTGCACAGATCGTACCTTCCCAAAGGAGAAAGTACTAGCTTACTAGGGTATATTAGACTTAATAGTTACTATATACAGCAATGGACTTCTATACATTTTACATCAGATTAAAACTTTGGGTGTAAGATTCAGATAATTATTTATTAAAAGCTAGACATTTTAAATAAAAGAAAAGTATGTCTTTGTCCCCCCCTGTTCATGCCCTATCGGCCCCCCTGGCTAAACTTTGTTAGATCCACCCCTGCACAGTTACCAGCCGTCAGCTATGTAGAAAACGATCCTGGTGTAGAAAGTAATATTAAATAAATTCTAACAACAGCTTATCAAGCTTAAACGTGCTGCTGTTGTTCAGCCGCTGGTTTCCTCTTTCTGGCGCAAAGTGGGCGATAAACAAGAGAGACGGACTTGCGACAGAAAAGCCGATCAGCTGATCATTGATCAGTTTCAGGATTGAAGTAGCAGCAGGAGAGGGAGGGGGAGAGGAGAGGCAGTCGCTCCATATATCGGTTCTTAAGCTTAACGCTGGAATGCTTTACAAACATTCAGAGATGAACTTACACACTTGCTTTACTTCTCTCTGGGATAACTTTCTCGGAGATGAAATGCCGGTTTGGTAGCGAGGCTCCAAATGCTGAACCAGACCCCCGACGGGTCTCGCACGCCACAGCCGCTCTATCACGTGATGCATAGTGCTCCGACGTGCTATGGTTATGAGCCGAGTTATGCCATGTCGCAAGTTTTGTGAGGTGCTTTTTTGATATTTAATGGATCGGATTACATTTTTTATTTCTCTCCGATATCCGATCCAGTAATTTAGGTCCGTATCGGACCGATACGTAATATCGAATCGGTCCATCTCTAGTTTCAGTGTTGAGCAATTATGTCCTTATCTAGAATAGGAAGCATATTAATGCTAGAGGAGAGGCAGATAACATGTTGTCAATAGCGAAACAATCAACTTTGCAGGAAAGAAGCATTATTTTTAGTATTTTATGTTATCTCTTTGTGACAGTGGTTTACATGGCAAGGACACTTTAAAATCTGTGAAAACAAAGGCATTACAGCAAGTCTGATTAGGCAAGAAACACAAGCCACAGACAGGCTTGAAACAATCCTAAAAGGAAATGGCAAAAATATAACCCAACTGTCTGTGCACATTTCTGTACACTGTGGAATATTTAGCAGTCATCTGCCACCAATTTTGGGGATGAAAAAGAGTAGAGAGATGGAGTACATTGAAACAGTCAGTGGTGGATTCAAGAGCTGGTGTAAAGATGAGGGTTATCAAGAACGGGATAGTTCTATTTTTGTTATACTAGTGGAACTTCTCCTAGGCCAGTGGTTCCCAAACTTTTTTGCCAGGCCCCCCTTTGTTTTACAAGAAAAATGCCCCCCCCCCCCCCCCCCCCCCCCCCCCGCACAAACACACACACCCTTATTTTGCTCCATTGCGGTTTATTTCACACCTCAAACATTTAGTAAACGATTAAGCAAATACAAGTAAACGGCAATAAATTACAGGTAGTAATAAAATATACTACTAACCCTTTTACGCTACGTCCACACCTACACGGGTATTTTTGAAAACGCAGCTGTTTCTATGCGTTTGGGCCTTTCGTCAACACGTAAACGGCGTTGCGATTCACCAAAAACGGAGATTATTTAAAACTCCTTTTTTGCGTTTACGTGTGGACGAGGAATACAGAGTTTGTCGCGCAACGACAAAGGTGTGCCTCTTTTCACGTCACGCTGTGCGCCACGTTATTCTTTACATGAGATGAATTGCAGAATGGCAGATAGAGACAATATACTGTTACTGTTAATCTGACTATCTTCAGGTTTTACACGCTTACATATGCACACGCAGTTACTGTCCCTCCATTTAGAAAGGCAGAGGCGTCACGGTGTAATTATTTTACGTGTAGTTGTTTTTTTTCCTGTGTAATAATATTCAACATTGCTATCAATACATTTTTCAACAAATGCTTCTCTGTGCAAAATAGGTTCAAAAACAGCTGTGGGATACTGTTTGTCCGTGATTTGAACCGGGGGGAACAAATTATGGCAGGACCAGCCTGATATTATTTGTATCCCACTGTAACTTTACTGCATAAAGAGCTAACATGTCCAAAATGTCAGGAGTAGTTAGTCATTACAAGAAGTGTTTGTGAACTAAAAATCAAGAATGTGGGATACTGTTTGTCCCTGATTTGGAGAGCCCAGCGCGTGCTCCCGACGCAGGGAAAACTAATTTTGCAGGGGAGACCTACCTTGGCACTTGTGCAGGTGAAGCCAAAGGGAAGATATGCTTCATCATATTTTCTAGTCTTTGGCTGGGAAGGAAGTTGGTTTGGAAACATATTTGGCGATGCTTCATCTCCTGCTTTGCGTTTGTGTGGGAGCCCCGTCAAAAACCTGTCCATTATGCTAGCAGTGTCCAAGCGTTCTTTTTTTTTTTTTTTTTTTTTTCTTTTCATACTGCGCCCCCCCTGCAATGGCTCTGCGCACCCCCAGGGGGCGGGCCCCACACTTTGGGAACCTCTGTCCTAGGCAAAGCTTGGTATTATCTGCCAATAGAATAGCTCCATGTTTAATGTGTGCTACAGCTCCTAAATATGTGTGTGTGTGTGTGTGTGTGTGTGTGTGTGTGTGTGTGTGCGCACGCGTGCAGTTTTCAGTGTCGACTACAATGATGAGCTGGATGTACTTGTCAGTGGCTCTGCAGACTTTTCAGTGAAGGTCTGGGCTTTATCTGCTGGTGCCTGTCTCAACACGCTGACTGGACACACTGAGTGGGTAACAAAGGTCAGAATTTTATGGTTTTTTTGTCTGAGTTTGTGTGAAACTTATTTCCATTACTTCAATTACTGGCAGGAAATAACCAATCTTAATGTTTTTTGTTTGTTGTTGTTTTAAAGATGTAAAACTTTTGTTGATTTTCTGTTATCAGGTGATACTACAGAAGAGTGAAGTGGAATCAGTGGTGCACAGTCCTGGTGATTACATTCTCCTCAGTGCTGACAAGTATGAGATTAAGGTAATGTTCCCTTCCATAGTTAATGTGTTTTAAAGGAAAACGACTTAGTCATCATACATGACCTGCTATATCTAAAGAGTCCATAAGATGGAGCCAGTCCTGTGTTTGGTGTACAGGTATGGCCTTTAGGCCGAGAGATCAACTGCAAGTGTTTAAAGACACTGTCGGTGTCAGAGGACCGCAGCATCAGCCTCCAACCTCGCCTGCAGTTTGATGGACGCTACATCGTATGCAGCTCTGATCTCGGAGTCTATCAGTGGGATTTTGCCAGTTTTGAGATTCTCAGGTAAAATAGGTTGCATTATTTAGAAAACATGCAGGTGCCTAGTATGAATAAGATGTAACAGAAAATACAGTGGTTAGTACTGTTGAGTTTCACTCCCCCATCAGGCCGGGCCCTTTTTGTGTGGAGTTTGCATGTTCTCCCCATGTTTGCGTTTTGTTTTCTCCAGGTAATCTGGCGTCCTCCTGCAGTTCCTCCGTGAGTGGTTGTCTATCTCTCTGTGTTAGCCCTGCGACAAACTGGCGACCTGTCCAGGGTGTACGCTGCATCTCGCCCTGTGATAGCTGGGATAGGCTCCAGCTCTCCTGCAACCCTCATAAGGATAAGCACAAGAACATGGATGGATAGAGAAAATCAAAGAAAACTACAGCGTACAAAAAGCTAGTTAAAAACTGAAGTAACTGAGGAAAGTGTCAGTCGATCACCTTGTTCACATTTCCTTCCCAAGATGTCCATATGACATTCTTTTGGGATTTTAAAGTTGTAAGATCATGAGGGTTGTACTAAAGTGGAGGAAATAATTATTTGATCACCTGTTGAATTGGTATTGATGACAAGGCTGTAACCCTGAAATTCAGATTATAATATCCATTCATCCATTCTCTTCAGCTTATCCTTTTCAGGGTCGTGGGGGGGACTGGAGCCTATCCCAGCTGTCTTATGGCGAGAGGCAGGGTACACTCTGGACAGGTCGCTAGTTTGTCACAGGGCTAACACATAGAGGCTGGTTAGGAAAAAACCTTGTGTCATAAGCACAACATCTGAAAAAATGCAACATGTAAAACCGACCCAAATTGACCACTCTGACATATTTTAGTGTGGTTTATCCATCAGTTTGCTTTTGTTCTAGATTTAACTGTCAGTTCTCTATCAGCAATTGTGGCTTGTAAGGGGAAATTTGATAACATACCGAATTCTAGTTCCACCTGGCTCTATAATCTCCATTTAAATTTAAATTATAGATTTAAATAAATAATATGAAACCTTAATGAAATTACAAGTTGGCATCATTGCAAGAACAGGTTGGAAAATACATTTTGATATAGACTATAGAAGGCCGATGAGCGTTCTAAACGTTTTTTTCCTGGTCTGGAAAAAAAAACAACACTAATCTACGTGGTTGCTGTAAACACTGAAAAAAATCTGCGAAAATCTAAAAACCCCTTTCCATTAGTATCTACTCGGATCAACTCACCACAGTTTTCAGGGTTTTCCATTAGGTCACACTGTACCTGGTACTAGGTACTAAAATTGTACCTACCACATTAGGTGGTAGTGATTGTAATGGAAAGCCAGTCGATCCAAGTTGAGTCTAATTGAGTGATTTCCACTAGAGAAGCACCAATTGACCGGCTATGGACCGGAGTCAGGTAATTTCTTGGTGACCAGCTGGCTGGCTTCACGTACTCATTATGAGCTCATCCATTTCATACATATAAACATGCACACAGCGGCACAGGCAAATAGTTCCATGCGCTCTCACAGTGAAACACTAACATGTTGATAGCATGGAAAATCTTTACTCTGAGTAGAGGCACATAGTTTGTCAAAAATACCTTACACCACAAAAACAAACCTAATTATACACTTAAATCACCCTCAACCAACAAAACATGTATATTTTAAAGGAGCTAAGTCAAAGTGGCTAAAACTATCCAAAGCTTAGAGCCAGCCACCAACCAGCCTGTAGCCTCAATATGAGCAAAAGATCAAGGCAGTTACAAGAAAAATTATGGAGACGTGAAAAAGTTAAAAGGTTTGAAAATTTGTTTTTGAAATTTGTTTTGTTGTGCACCCCTCTGAAATTCCTGAACCTCTAAAAAATCCTGTCTGATTGAAAAGTAGCCTGATTAGAGTAGGATGAATCAGCACCCCCAAGTCATACTGTTAGAATCCTCGAAGCATAAGCCAAAGAGTGGCAGCAGTCTTTGACTCCAGTTAAATAATCAACCAAAGACCCAAGCAGTGTTGTAATTAACTTGAAAGGCTAAATCTTAGCCTTGTACATTGTAACTGGAAAACTCAAACGTTATTTGTTGTATATCATTCTCCTGGCCTTTACTCAGTTTCCATCTGAATTCTCAGACTTTTATCTTATTTAGTGCTCAGATCAGGTAAAATCATTAATATGGGTGATTTTAACATTCATGTAGATCATGGGTGTCCAACTCCAGGCCTCAAGGGCCGGTGTCCTGCAGGTTTATAGATGTGTCCTTGATCCAACACAGCTGATTTAAATGGCTAAATTACCTCCTCAGCATGTCTTGAAGTTCTCCAGAGGTCTGGTAATAAACTAATCATTGGATTCAGTTGTGTTGACCCAGGGTGATATCTAAAACCTGCAGGACACCAGCCCTTGAAGCCTGGAGTTGGACACCCCTGATGTAGATGCTGAGCACACTACACAACACTATATTTAATCTGTTATTAGACTCAGGTGACTTCCATCAAAATGTAAATGAGACCACCCACCACTTAAATTATACTCAAGAAATCTCACCTTTTTAATAACATTTTGATTTACTAGAATTGATTGCACAACAGTGGGGAATATGTTTCATTAGATGTGTGGTAGATGTGTTTCTGAAAGCGGTGTAACTAAGTTCAAATGTAATTCCTCCACTGTTAACACTTTCAATGCTGTGTGACAACACAATGCAGAACAGCTACCTAAACTGTACTCCCACAGAGGTAGATTATCTTGCCAATAGTGTTACATCCTCACTGTGTACGACCCTGGATACTGTGGCTCTTCTGAAAAAGCCTTAAATCAGAAGTGCTCGACTCCCTGGTGTGACTCACAAATGTACAGTAATAAGGGCCCATCTTAAAGACCTCATATAACCACCCCAATTGAGCACTTTAATCTCAGATTCCTGACTTAATTGTAGTTCCAAGGGTATTTAAAAGTAGCATGGGAGGTAGAGCCTTTAGCTTTCAGGCCCCTTTTCTGTGGATTCAGTTCCAATTTGGATTTGGGCGACAGACGGCCTCTCTAATTTTAAGATTGTACTTAAAACAAATGTGTAAACCATTATGCTATAGAGCATCTAGCCATTTAGTTGTTGTTGTTGTTGTTTAAACTCACTTTTTGCATGTACAATCAGAGCAAACTGATGAGTAACCGATTGTATTTCGGCAACTTTAAATGCAGCTTATCTTTCTTTTCCCAGGGTGATAAAAATGCAAGATCCAGCCAACCTGTCCCTGCTCAGCTTTGGTGAAGTGTTTGCGCTTCTTTTTGACAACCACTTCCTGTATGTGATGGACCTGAGGACAGAGGCTATCTCAGGCCGTTGGCCTCTGCCAGCGTATAGAAAATCCAAGCGAGGATCCAGCTTCCTGGCCGGCGTTACCTCTTGGCTTAATGGTTTGGATGGGGGCAATGACTCTGGACTGGTGTTTGCCACCAGCATGCCGGACCATAGCATTCACTTAGTACTGTGGAAGGAGAACGGATAAACACAGACAGGGTCAGTGTACCTGAGACTGCTAGAATATGAGCTGCGTCATGCATGCTCTGGAATATATCAACCCTAACTGCCAAGATAGATCATACATGGACCAAAGCATTTTCTTTTTAGCCATTTCTTCTTCAGCATACAGTCATCCTCTAGAAACCCACATGAACACTCACAGTTGGAAATGGAAGATGAAGAAATAATTTTTTTGACCTTGTACAATTGTTCCTGATTTCTACAGAAGCCTGAAAACCTCTCGCTGGTTTTCTTATCTTGGACAAAGAAGAAAAACAGACTTGGTGAAGACCAGTAATTGCTAACAGTTGGCCCCCAGAATAAATACCATCATAGAAATTCTCCTGTGATGGCCTCAGCTGTGAAAGAGGAAATGTGTTAGGCAGTTTTGCAGTGTGTGATTGGGTGTTATTTCTGGGTGAACTTTTATAAACACTATTAGGTCATGTTGCATGCACCAAGAGCACATCCATTGTCAAGCCAGTCTCCACACTGACCTGCTTAAATATCGGTCTCCATCAGGAAAAGCAGGGTTGCCTTAAACCAGTGGTTTTTGAACTTCCTCTGGTATTCCTTGCAGAAAGTTGACACTCAAGTCTGTCTCACCCTGAAATTTACACATATATATATATATTGACAATAGAGGATCCAAGTTGAACTGTAGTAAATTACAGGTCAGACTTTTTCTTTGCATAAATCTTGTCACTTAACTTGGTTTGACACCATAGTTTCCGCTGGTTGTCCACACCTTGGAGTATGAGAACCACTGTAGTAAACACAGCAACTGTTTTGAATAAGATGGGAATATAAAGATTAACACCATTTAACTGCGTGTTTAAGTGACGTTTTTGCTGAATTGGTGTATATGTATACAATGTACAATATTGGGTGCTTTCACTAAATTCCACTGAAGATTATCTGATAAGAGGTTTCAGTGTCAGCTTGAGTGAGTTGGGGTGCCTTTTCAGTTCATTTGATGTTAAAAACTAGAAGTCCTGGTAACTTTGGCACATTGCAGTGTTGTTACATTGTTCTTTTCTGTTGACATTTTTGTACTTGATATGCTTTCAGTCTCAGATGTCTGGATTTTTATTGCTACTGCCTGGCGTAAATTTCTTGGGGAACAAATGAGAAATTGACTATTCAACATCAATTTTATTTTTGTAAAAGGTCTCAATATTTCACACAGCTGAGATAGTGACTTCTGCCAAACTATTTTAAATTTCAAAAGGAGTTTTGACCAATTTTTCCATAATGTGAAATTCTGTTAAACGTGCCTCATTCTATGTCACCTTTTTATTATCCCCCACTTTTCATTGTCTTTTTTTGGCACTGGCAGGCCTTATATGACCATGGATCAGAGTGCATTCACCAGACTTGATTTATGAGATTTAATTAATTATTAATGATCTTTTTCTTGTATCCTCACATGGATGAATGTACACAGCACACTTACAGACTGCTTTTAGATTAACACTTCCAGTCCAATTAAAACGATACCGCTATACTGTATTCTGACTGTTGTCTTGACCATTACAACACATTTAAAACACATTAACATGACTTGTAAATAAAGTGAGAAATGTGAAATAAGAAAAGTTCTATGTTCATGTACCTTTCAGAGTTGCTTTCATTGCATTTAAGCACTGCAAAGTTCCTTAGATCACAAAATCTTTTGCTCATCTGTAATAATTCTTTGGTTACTTGCACCTTGCATCTATAATCTGCTTCAGTTCTGCAGTCCTTCAAATAAATAATGTAGCAGATGCATCTGTTTGTGTTTTATCGTGCCAAAAATGGTGTACCCAGGCTTTATTTCTGAAAGCTGAGTTTGTTAACCCAGAAAGAGAGCTAACGTAACCTATATTTGACTCACTGATTCTGCACATCTAACCTGCTTGCAGGCAGGTTTTCTTCAGCAAGCTCTGACTCCTCCCCTTCTGCTGCACCTGAACTAATTGACTCTTGGGTTTATTATTGCGTTCTTACAGATATCAAAGCAAATGGCGGTATACAATTAATTTGCCAAAGTTTACATCTTTGCAAACTTGTAGTCCTATTTAGATATTAGAGTTGTGTTATGTGTTTACCATGAGGTAATTTATAATTAGTTATTGAATTGAAAGGCTGACATCGCTCAGTGGACATGGATTTTTTTTGTGGATTTTTTTTAAAGGCACAGAAGATCTATAAAATCTATAGGTTACATCTTCCTTACACTGTGGGCAAAAGGGTTCCCTAGAAATGTTAAAATAAACATTTCTGCAAAACTAAAACTGCAACATTTAGTCAGATTCAGTTCCAACTTTTAGATAAATTTGTTTCTTTTTTTCACTTTTTGCCAGTTTAAATGTTAAATTAGCTTTACTGACATCAACATAACATTGTGAGGGTTTTTTTTTTTTCAGTTTTCTGTCCCAAAAAGGCAGATGCAAGTTGGTTCAATCAACATCATCATCATGGTTGTTAAACCTGCTTTCTAGAACTAGAAAGAAAGAACATATTTCTCATATACTGGCTTTTCTTCATTGGCTCCCTGTTAAATCCAGAACTGAATTTTAAAGCCTTCTTATTAAATATGAGGTCCTGAAAATCCAGGCCCTTATCTTACCTCAAAGACCCCATAGTACGGTATTACCCCAATAGAGCACTAAGCTCTCAGACTGCAGGGTTGTGGTTCCTAGGGTATTTAAACGTAGAATGGGAGGCAGAGCCTTCAGATTTCAGGTCCCTCTTCTGTGAAACCAGCTCCCAGTTTTGATTTGGGTGACAGAAACCCTCTCTACTTTTAATATTAGTTTTAAAACTATATATATTTAAAAAAAAAAAAAGCATATCGTTGGGGCTGGATAAGTTGACCCTGAATCCTCACTTAGGGTATTGGAGACTTCCTTTGAGTGTTCACTCACCTTTTTTACTCATTGTATTTATATACCACTGCATTTAATCATTAGTTATTATTAATATCTGGCTCTCAGCTGACTGTGTCGGCTGACTTTATAGGTAAATTTAACTTCATAGCAACAGAAATGTTTTCAGTGATTTCTAATAACATTGCATAAAGGAAGCATGCAAAAGTGCCAGCACAGAACCCCATGGAAATCTATGACTGCCTTTTTTGTCTGATGAAAACTTTGTGTTTGTATGAACAAATTGAAATCAATCACAAAAATATGACTGCCACTGCAGATCATCAGCCTCCATCTCATCTTATCCCTAGCATCATTCTATCACACAAACTCTCTACAAAACCTCCTTCACCATATTCATGAACCAACCATACTCGTGGTTTCCTTCTGCTTTTTAGTGCCATATTTGGTATAATTTGTCTAATTTCTCCACCATCTTTCCTCTGCACCACCAGCCTTGTAGCTCTAATCCTGTCTCCAAAACACTTGACTTGAGCTATCCCCCGTATATACTAATTTTTAATCCTCTCCATTCAGGTCATTCCTAATTAAAATCTTAACATCTTCAACTCTGATATCTCCAGCTCCACCTCCTGTCGTTTTGCCGATGTCCCCGCCTCCAAATTATGCGTCATAGCAGGTCCTTATATCGCCTTGTAAACCTTTCCTTTCACTCTTGCTGCTATCCTCCTGTCACAAATCACTCCTGAAACTCATCTCTGCCTGCTTGACCCTGTCCGTACTCTTTTCTTCACCTCTCTTGTGCACTGTCCATTGCTTTGTATTATTGACCCCATCTGTTTAAACTTGTCTACCTTCTCTACTGCTGTTCCTTGCAACTTCACTGTTTTACCTCCCTCTTTCTCATTCACAAATGTGTATTCCATCTTGCTTCTACCGACTCTCGATTCTGTCTTTGCACTTGCTCCTTACACTCATAACAGATCACAATGTCTGTTAACATGGACACCTTCGTGATCTCATCTGTCAAACTATCTATCACCATGTCAAACAAGATCGGGCTTAGCACCAATCAATGATCTAATCCTAGCCCCACTTTGTACCCATCTGTCTCTTCAACTGCACACCTCACTACTGTTTAGCTCTCCTCATAGACATGATGCACCATCCTCACTTACACTACCAGTCAAAAGTTTTAGAACAACCCATTTTTTTTCAGCTATTTATTGCAATTCAAATCATCCAAGCCCAATGAATAGCTTGAAATGCTACAGTTATGTTAAGTTAAGTGCTGAACTGCCAGAGGTGAAAAAAAGGTAGGGTTAGCCAAAAACTGAAAAATAATGTACATTTCAGAATTGTACAAAGAGGACTTTTTCAAGGAAATGTTACGTCTGCTACCATGGAGCAGAGAGCCTGTGGACCCAAATGCAGACGACAGAGACGAAGTAAAGCTACCCTTTATTTTGGCTGAAGAAACTACAAGCAATAGGCAGCAAGGGAATTAAAACAACCTAAACTAGGAAAGCTAAATATAAAATAATACATAAAACCTGGAAACACAGGGCAGAAAAGCAGACAAACCAACAACAGACAGAGGAGAACAGAGGACTAAATACACAAAGGGATAACGAGGGAATGAGGACCGGGAGGGAAAGACAGCTGGGACTAATCACGCACATGAGACAGGGAGGAAGCAAAACAGAATACTCTAACACAGGACACGGGAACTACACGAACACAGAGACAGGAATGACGAGGAACGAGGAACACAAGGAACACAGGGGAGGTAGTAACAAAACCTAAAGACTAGAAATCACAAAAAGAATAACTAAGGGAGCTAGAAATACAAAAGACTAAACCACTAGAAAAACCACTAAATCACAAAATATTATTAATCAAAACATAAGCACTGGGTTACCAGACCCAGGACCATGACAGCAACACAAAATAGGTTAACAAAAAGCTATTCTGCAGCAATGGAGGTTGATCGAGTCCTGAAAGCTGGTGCTACTAATTCCTACAGGTGTTCCAACTTTTCTGGATTACTTACAACCCCCTCTGTGTGCATAATAGCAGTGCTGAAACACACTGCTAGTACCATACCCTCATGAGCATCAGTTGAACAGTATTGTACTGCAGAAAGTAGTTTGTTGCTACAAAAATGGTGAGAAAAAGGCAATTAAAAATGGAAGAGACAGACCATCATAACACTTGAAAATGTAGGTGTTTCCTACAGAAAAATTGGAAAGAAAGTCAAGGTGTCAGCGAGTACAGTTTCCTTCACCATCAAAAGGCATTCAGAAACTGGAGCAAACTCAGGAAGAGGTCTGGCAGACCCAAAGCCACAACTGAATCAGAGGACAAGTTTCTGAAGGTAACAGCTTGTGTGATAGGCGGCTCACAGAACAACAGCTTCAAGCACAGCTTAATAGTGGTTGTAGTAAGCAAGTCTCAGTGTGAACTATGAAGAGAAGACTTCGAGCTGCAGGTTTTACAGGACGAGTTGCAGCAAGAAAGTCAGATGTCTGAATAAGACAAAGAGGCTTGCATGGGCCATGTAACACCACCATTGGACTACTGAAGACTTGAAGAAGGTATTATGGACAGATGAATCAAAATTTCAGATCTTCGGTTCATCACGTAGGATCTTTGTATGCCGTCAAGTAAGCGAAAGGATGGTTACACAGTGTGTGGCATCAATTGTCAAACATGGAGGAAGTGTGATGATCTGGGGCTGTTTTGCTGGATCCAGGGTCGGTGACTTGTACAGAGTTGAGAGATCCCCTGAACGGCTACCACAGCATTCTATAGCACCATGCAATACCCTCTGGCATGTCCCTAGTTGGTCAACTGTTCATCCTACAGCAAGATTATGACCCAAAACATAAGTCAAAGCTATACCAGAACTACCTCAGGAAAAAAGAACAAGATGGTAAGCTTGAAAACATGGAGTGGCCAGCACAGTCTCTAAACCCCATTGAGCTGGTTTGGGATGAACTGGACAGAAGAGTGAAAGCAAAGCAACCTGCAAGTACCACACATTTATGGGAACTTCTGCAACAGATGTGGGAAGAACTTTCTGGAGAATATTTGATTTCTATTGTAGAAAGATTACCATTCAGCTTTTATATCTGCCAAAGGTGGCTACTTTGAAGACTCAAATGTTTAGAATACATTTTGGTCTATAAATTGATTCCATGATTCCTTTTTAACTCCAATTGCTTACTTGTACTATGCTTTCATTTCAGAGTGCAATGAGACATTAAACTGCATAATTTTCAAAGTTTTAGAACACCCCAGGAAAAACTTTTGACCAATAGTGTACTTCTCTGCTACTCCTGACTTAAAAATGCAGTAGCACAGTTTTCATTAGATTTTTCCACAGTTACCTGAATTTTACAGCTTTAACCAACTCAACTAAAAAAGATACATAAGAACAGTTTCTTGCCAATATGAAGAAATTGTTCACTTCCTATTACTTACTATTACTGGCCTGGGTAATAGTAAGGTCACTTATTATTGCCCAGGCTTTTATTTTTCCCTCTGTCTCTGCACAATCTACTCAGTCGGAAAACTAATAAGGTCTACATAGGCAATAGTGTCAATGTGTCTCATCTCTGCCTGCTCAATGTGTCATGTGCTAAAGCCTTTGTAGTGAATCAGAAGAGCCAACTCCCATTAAGTGAGAGCCAGCTCCCCACTCGTTTTAACGAGGTTTGTTGTGTTGCCACCGTATTTAACTGTCTTTCCACATACATCGCACACAGCATAATTTATATGCTGAACATTAACGCGGTTATGATCTGTGAACAAAGTCAAGATTGCGTGTTTGGTGGTCTAATGATTTGTGCCTTGGGTTTCTCATTGGCTCACACTCTTGCGGAGTCGTAGCATGCGCATGAACGAGAGGCAGAAGTAGACTTGGATGTCTCGAGACCACTTTTATGTGGTCTTAGTCTTGTCTTGGTCTCGACGGACTTTGGTCTTGTCTTGGTCTCGACGGACTTTGGTCTTGGTCTTGTCTTGGTCTCGCTGTCTCGGTCTTGCTGTCTCAGAGCGACATAGTGGTCGGGAGATTTGGAGTCTAAGAGCCATGCTTAGAGAGTGCTTTGTAGCGAATCAGAAGAGTCAACTCCCATTGAGCGAGAGCCGGCTACTCATTTTATTTCCTTTCGCTGCTCAGCTCTCACACAGTGGCTCAGCTATGCTCCAATCCCTCCATATTGTGGCCAATCACATGCAAGGATATAGGATAATATCATTATGTGATAAACAGAGAGGGTGAGAGACGCGACAGTCAAGTGGAGCGTGCGTCTGTCCTCTCAGTAAGTGAGTGATACAGTAGACCGCGGTGAGGAAGGCTGAGCGAGTGCATCGCAAAAACACATAAATATGCCTGACACCTGTAAATGAAGCAGCATCTGGCTGCAGTTTAAAGACTCGGTTTTGGTCTCATCTCAACTTTGTCTTGGTCTTGACTCACTCTGACTTGGTCTTGGTCTGGTCTTGGTCTCGATACCCTCTGGTCTTGGTATTGTCTTGGTCTTGGTTTAGGCGGTCTTGACTACAAGTCTAGGCGGAAGGCGATTGTAGTTCCTATTAACAGGGTATTGCCAAATATCCCGCTAATTGCAAAGTTTACTTTTGTCTGTATGTCATCTTTACAATTAAAACAAATTTAATAAAAATAGATATTGATATTTTCATATGGGAATTGATCCTGCAACATGAAATGCTGGTATTGAAAGTATCAATATTTCAGGTTTGCTCCTCACATCACCCCTCAGTCAGTGAGTGATACGGTAGACAGCGATGAGGAAGAGAGTGCAAGTGCATCACAAAAACTCATAAATATGACTGACACCCGTAAATGAAGCAGCATCTGACTGCAGTTTAAAGAAGAAGCAGATAGTCACTAAGAGGAGAAACGGAATCACCCCATCCAAGCTGAGGCATTTGATTTTTCTGAATCACTCCGGTCTTACTGTTTGGCTACTGAGTTTGGTTCTGTTTCTGTTCTGTGGATTTGTTTACAGTATTTTGTTTTTGTGTTGAATTAAAATTAAAAGTTTGATTTTTTTTTTTAAGTAAGAATGCCTGCTTTTGTAACAGAACAAATACACAAAATTAGGCAATTATAAGGCTTCTCACAAAAACATTAAATGCAAAAGGGTTTATCAACACACAAAGCATTCATATTTGCCAATTAAAGCTAAAATATGAGGCTACAGATGATAATAAATTAAGAGCCATTTGGGAGCCAAAAGAGCCAGCTCTTCTTTGGGAGCCGTGCCACAAGAGCTGGCTCTGTGAAAAGAGACGAACTTCCCACCACTAATACGCGAACCCACACGTGCTGGCAGTAAGAGTTTTATGCATGGTGTGGGCCATGCTTGGGTTTTCTGTGGGCATGCCCATTGTGGGGTGCCTATGGGCCCAAAAGGACTGACCTATATGTGCCCTGTATATATTATCCATTTCTGTGGGGGTTTTGTGGCAAGTCAACCCTTAAGTAGTTGTCAAACAACTAACACATCATCTGCAGAGGAATGGTTTATTTGAAGAGTTTCCGTCAGGTTTAAGAGCTTATCACAGTACAGACACAGCTTTAGTGAAGGTTACAAATGATCTTCTTATGTCTTCATTTACAGTATTACAAATATTGCTTTAAAAACCTGTACAAATCTTCTCAGCAGTGCATGTAAACAATGCACACGTTTGATTTTTGATTTTTGATTTTTTAAACGCAATTTTGTTTTCAGGCAAGTCTGTTGTTTAAATCCTGATCTTATTCATTCCTCCAGTGTACTCATTTGTACAGTACACAATATCTTGATCATGTGCTAGTGACATAGAGTTCACTGATCCAAATCTGTCCATTAGAGGGTAAGGTATTGGGGGCAGCCGATGTTTAAGGTGGAGTGTGGCATTAAGGTTGTAACAAGTGAAGTAACAAGTCTCTAACTGGCTAATTGGTGGATGTCTGACTGCTAAGCTCCACACTACAAAGGAGCCACTAAAGCTGATAACGACATTAATGGACCAGGGACTAAACCCTGGGCTGGATTCACTGGACTGTACAAGTTAACACAGTGCAACAGGCTGAATGGTTTACATCATTCGGGTTACACATACAGACCAACATGACCTCACCTGAAAGTCATTGAGTGCTAACTTGTCAATGTGTTTTTGCAACCCAGGCTCAGACAGTGGTTTATTTCTTTCTTCTTTTTTTTTTTAAAAAAACACATTTATTTATTTGTTTTTACAAGTTTTACATAATACACAGTTAGTTTATTTCTTTAAGGTGTAAATGTAGCTGGTAGATGTTGGAACTGATGTAAATTAGAAAATCCATCCATATAATGCACCCACTGTCAAAACCAGACAAGTATATATATCTCTATTTTTTTTATTTATTTATTGTGGGTGCATTTTTGCCTTTAGTTTAGAGTCGAGTGTAGATACAAATGTATTGAAAAAAAAAAGCAGTGTATTGTGGTGTCACATGCAAAAAAAGGGCTACATTCAAAGAGATGTACTTTTGAGAGATGTACTATTACAAAACAATACCGAAACTCTGTTTTTGAAGCTTCTACATTCAGTTTTTGCTGATTTCAGAGTGATAATTTTACCTTATTTATGTTATTGAACTTGTCATAGACCTTGTACAAGAATGCTTTTCCACTTGGCAGCCATCTTGAAATAACTGTAGACTCCTATTTGTGCTGTTATTTTTGAAGAGTTTGACTTTTATTTCAATAGTCACCAGGGATAAAAGCTGCATAAACTAGAATCATTGGTCAAATGTGACTACAACATTTAAGAAAAATAGATAAATGTTTAAGAACATTTCCGAATTATCTTTGTAGGTGGTGTAATTCTGAGAACATCTTTGCTGTGGTGGATTTCTCTCATGTATTTCCTCTGTCTGTTAGTGGGGTGGACTTCTTTTCACTGTCACCTCTCCTCAAATGGTTGAAGCTGATGGCCAGCCTTCCTTTTTTTGAAGATTATTTCTGTTTTTCTCCAAACTGTTTCCAAATTCTGCTAAATGGGAATGGTTGGCTTTCCCACTTTAGTATTTGAAGTTCTTTATCTTTATCTGAAGTGAATTTAACAGGGGTTTTACTTAATGCACTTATTCACAAAAAGTTGCAGAATTCAAAGATTTGCCCTAAAGCGCTTCTAAGAACCATTCCATTTACCATTTGCTTTTGTTGAAGGAAAAAATTATTTACAGATGATAATATTTTCTTACTTTTTTCTGTTTCTAGGTGGGACAGTTAAAGGGTTTGAGGGCCTCTGAATGAAAAACAGTATTAGCAGGTGCTAATCCAGTTCATGTTTTCCTGTTTTCTTTCACGTGGCTGATTATGCTCCAGTCTAAAGCAGGGAGGGCTTTCGGTCTGTTTCCAAGCATGAGTATTGGGGCAACTGCAACACAGCGAGGAGCCTTTACATTGCACAGCAACATACCATTACTGTAGGACTTCTTCACTTCTTTTTTTTTTCTACTGAAAAACAAATTGATATTTCCTTGTGGTTTTACATACCCCCAGTCTGTGATTGTGCTATGGAGTTGGGGAAAGTTCATGTGAATTTAAAGACGGTGCTGCTGACAATGATGATGTTCAAATGGGGTGAGTACAAACACACTTAACACTTTTTTTTTAGAGAAGGTAACAGATTACATTGCAAGAGTAATCACAGGGATATAAAAAAACGGAGAACTATTTTAAAAATACATATATTTACAATATTCTTTAAGATATTTCTTTTTCTCAACATTTATTTGTTTATTTATTTGATAGTCCTTAGGAGTCCTGAGGTTTCTCACTTTTACAAACCAGTAAGAGGAGCACGTCCTACAAATGCCATGAGTAAAAAGAAGTTTCAGGGAGGTGCTATATTGTGTTCTCAACAGTGACAGGACTGAAAACAATAAGTGAGAATACTGAGAAAACATAGGCATGTCCATAACCATTACTTTAATTACTAGGCTGTGGTCAGACAAATATATTTAGCAGATTTTTAAATATTAGTAATTAATATGTGGCTAGATCATTTAATAGAGAAGTTGATTTGTTAGAGACAGAATTCCTCATTTGCTTCTAGTTTTTGAAAGCTCTATCTGTCAGATTTTACACATGATTGGATCTGAATGAGAGATTGTGCTCCTTAGTCATGCATTCCTAATCAGTGCAACCAGTTGACTGGAGAGAAGCTCATTCACACCTATATGTGCATGAAAGGAGGGCAAAAACAAGGTCACATCTTGGTCACAAAGTTTTAAAGCACAAACCATATTTTCAACTTTTTAAAATCTCCCTTTTAACAAAAAGAAATGCCCAGCAAATGCAGGCACTTCCTGAACACCAAAGAGAGCCAGAGTCCCACCACCAATCATCATCAATTTCACTGAAATAGTAAAATAGGGAGTATCCTGAACAGATATATTACTATGGGATTCAGGAATGGCAAACCACAGGAGTGCAATTCTATAAAATCATAAACAGGGCATTCTTCCACCCATCCATGACATCTTCCAGCCATTGTTATCCACATAGCCTTTGCTGTTGTAAAGGATCCCATCCACTTCACACTGCTCTTGCTCATTGTATCAGGTCTTTAGTTCCTCCTTGGCCTTCTTTAGTAATGATACTTGTAATAAACGTAGCCTGTTTGCAGCTCTGGAGCTCCAGATCTGTAAATTAGAGACCCAGCTTTACACCCTCGAAAAACCCCTGTAGCCAGTTCAGCTGAAGGTAGCATAGCCCCTGTTAGCAGATTGTCCAGAGCGTAGTCCTAAACAGAAGCCCCCGGTACACCGCATCAACTCATTCATGTGTCTAATCCTTTTTCCCCACTCAGCAAAACACCTGCTGGGAAACAAACTCTGATAATTAAAGATTCTGTTTTGAGATGTGAAGCTGGAGACACCAGCGACCTTCCAAGGACCAGAAGGAAATTTGAGGGAAATGTGAAATCAGAGGTCACTAAATTAGTGTCTAATGTTGCCAAAACAATGTCGGACTCTATAGCTTTCTCTGGTCTCCTCTCCAATCAGACCAGGAGTGATGTCAGCCGCATGTTCTCCCTATATTGCAATAATCACAAAGAAAAAACAGTATTAGTAGTATCCACAACTGCACAAAAGAGAAAATGTGGATTTTTAGACATTAGGTTTCTGTCATTTCTAAGCCCTTAATGAATTAATAATTGATCACCAATTGATTTACTCTGCCTCACAGAAACCCGATTATTTTGTTAGTTTAAATGAATCAACACACCGGAGTTGTACTAATTGTCACAATCCTCGAAGCACAACCTGAGGAGCAGATGTGGCAACAATCTTCAGTTCCAACTTGTTAATCAACCACAGACACAGGTAGAATTTTAATTACTTTGAAAGCCTGACACTTAGCCTTGTCCACCCCAGCTGGAAAACTCAAAAAGGAGTTTTATTTGTTGTCATTTACCATCCACCTGGGTCTTGGTCAGAGTTTGAGTCTGATTTCTTGGATTTTTTATCTGTTTAAGTGCTCAGCTCAGATAAAATAAGTATTCAATTCAATTCAATTTTATTTATATAGCGTCAAATCACAACAGCAGTCGCCTCAAGGTGCTTTATATTGTACAGTAGATACAGAGAAAAACCCAGCAATCATATGACCCCCTATGAGCAAACACTTTGGCGACAGTGGGAAGGAAAAACTCCCTTTTAACAGGAAGAAACCTCCGGCAAAACCAGGCTCAGGGAGGGGCGGCCATCTGCTGCGACCGCTTGGGGTGAGAGAAGGAAAACAGGATAAAGACATGCTGTGGAAGAGAGACAGAGATGAATAACAGATATGATTCAATGCAGAGAGGTCTATTAATGAGTGAGTGAGGTGACTGGAAAGGAAAAACTCAATGCATCATGGGAATCCCCGGCAGCCTACGTCTATTGCAGCATAACTAAGGGAGGATTCAGGGTCACCTGGTCCAGCCCTAACTATATGCTTTACCAAAAAGGAAAGTTTTAAGCCTAATCTTAAAAGTAGAAATAATATCTGTCTCCCGAATCCAAGTTCGAAGCTGGTTCCACAGAAGAGGGGCCTGAAAACTGAAGGCTCTCCCTCCCATTCTACTTTTAAATACTCCAGGAACAACAAGTAAGCCTGCAGTGCAAGAGTGAAGTGCTCTAATGGGATGATATGGTACTACAAGGTCATTAAAAAAAGATGGGGCCTGATTATTTAAGACTTTGTATGTGAGGAGCAGGATTTTGAATTCAATTCTGGATTTAACAGGGAGCCAATGAAGGGAAGCCAATACTGGAGAAATATGCTCTCTCTTTCTAGTCCCTGTCAGTACTCTTGCTGCAGCATTTTGGATTAACTGAAGGCTTTTCAGGGAGTTTTTAGGACTTCCTGATAATAATGAATTACAGTAGACCAGCCTGGAAGTAATAAATGCATTAACTAGTTTTTCAGTGTCACTCTGAGACAGGATATTTCTCATTTTAGAGATGTTGCGCAAATGGAAGAAAGCAGTCTTACATATTTGTTTAATATGGTAAATGGTAAATGGCCTGCATTTGTATAACGCTTTTTACCCAAAGCGCTTTACACTACATTCAGTCACTTTCGGTCTCAAATATGATCAGCCTATGTCTATTAATTGGCTATGTTCCACAGGCCTTCAAGATGGCAGTAGCTCTGGTAGTGGACTGTTTTCTGTGCTTGTCCTATTAGACTTCAGTGCTCAGTTTGATACTATTGCCCATTATATTTTATTATATATAGTGCAGAAACTATATGATATGCAGAGAGGGTATATTAAATTGTTCATATCATGTTCGAGTGAAGTAAGTCAGTAATATAGCAATGTTAAATCTCGCTACACTGCACGTGATTTCATTGCGCGCTTTGGATCGTGGTTTGAGGAAGACTTCAATCTCAATCAAGTAGAGCAGCCACCTTTACTTTTTTCAGTATACCAAAAAAAGGACATTAGGTGGTTGTTACATTTACAAAATTCTAACTTGTAATTTGAACAAAATAATTTCATGTTTCTGTGGTGAATGTAATTAAATCGTGTAGGATCTGTAAGAAATTCAACAACTTAATTTGTTCTTGTTGATTTGACATGATACAATCTAGTAAGAGTGGTTAGTTGCTGGACTCATGAAATTCACAAGATCACATGAGATTTCAAACTGCAGGAAAATCACTGGAGTCATAAGGGGCAAACAACTACACACACATCATGTGTACGTTATCGCTATTTATTGTGGTCTAACCTGTCAAGGACAAAAACGTACAGAAATCCATAGCATAGCTTTCCTACTTTTTTTAAGCCTGGATTGGTGGTGTGGTGGATAGTGCTGTTGCCTTCCAGCAAGAAAGTCTTAGGTTCAAATCCACAATCTGGCTCGTTTGCAGTGGGTTGTTCTGGTTTTCTCCCACAGTTAAAAGTCATGCAATTACAGTTAGGTTAATTGGTGATTCTAAATTACCTATGAATCTGAGTGCAAATGGTTGTTTGTCTCTATGTGATAGACTGGTGAGCTGTCCAGGGTATACCCTGCCTCTTAACCTATCATTTTGGGAGGATGGTGGTCATTGTAAATCCATTCAATTTTTATGTTAACCTGACTCTAGACTTTGTTGAACATTATGTAATATGAAGACAAGAAGTAGTATTTAAGTGAGTAGTAGTAAAAGTAAGTAGTATTGGGGTAAAAGTTATAGAATAGTGTTGGAATAAAATAACTAAATTGTGAAGGATTAAAATATTCCAAGAGCTCAACTTACTTCATCTAAACATGTTTCAGTCGCGTTTTAGCAACACAAAATGCACAGGTTTATTTAATATGAATAAGTTGTGTTGATTTAACTCAGTTGTTTAAGTTTCTGCCAAAGCAAAACAATTGTGTGCAACCAATGTCCACTATTGAATTAAATAAATCCAACATGCTCTTTTTTCAGTGTATTAAAGGTACTGCCTCCAGTGGCTTGAATCATATCTATCTAATATACTCCAATGGAATGGAGAATCCTTCTCACACACTAAGATTAAATGGTAAATGGACTGGTTCTTATGTAGCGCTTTTCTACTTTCACTGAGCACTCAAAGCACGTATACAACTTGTGCATTCACCCAATCACTTTATCTAAGGTTTTTAGTGCTTCTATCTAACATTCATTCGCATTGGAGGGCAACATGGGATTAGTCTCTTACCCAAGGATATTTGGCATGTAGACTGGAGGAGCCCGGGATCGAACCACCAACCTTCCAGTGAGTAGGTGACCCACTCTACCACCTGAGCTACTGCCAGATTAATTATTGAGTTCTTTATAGTTCCATACATGCTTCCCTTAGGCGGTATTTGAAGGCATAGCATACATTTTCACTGCTATGCAGATGACACCCAATTTTGCCTATCCATGAAACCAGGACAGGCAAATGTCACAGAAAAGACTGAGGTTACTGTACTCCTTAAAATCTAAGAAATATGGTATCTTGCCACATGCTTACTCTGGATGGCATTACTTTGGCATGCAGTAACACTGTGACAAACTGAAACACACTTTGTCAGCGTGATGCTGAAAAACTAGTTCATGTGTGTATTACCTCTATCCTGGACTTCTGTGATTCGTTATTTTCCGTTATTGTCCTAAAAACTCCATGAAAAGCATTCAGTTGATCTAAAATACTGCAGCAAGAGTATTGATAGGAACTAAAAAAGAGAGAACATGTTTCTCCTATATTGCCTTGCCTTTATTGGTTCCCTGTGAAATCCAGAATCACTTAAAATCACTTAAAATCCTGCTCCTCACATAAAAGGTCTTCAATAATGAGACCCATATCACTCCATAAGAACACATTGCTCTCAGACAAAATAAGAATGGGAGGCAGAGCCTTTAGCCTTCAGGCCCCTCTTCTGTGGAACCAGCTTCCAGTTTGAATTTGGGAGACAAACACCCTCTCTACTTTTAAAATTAGGCTTAAAACTTTCCTTTATGATCAAGCTTATAGTTAGGGCTGGATCAGGTGACCTTGAATCCTACCATAACACTGCATTCAGTTATTAATTATTATTCATCTCTGACCCTCTCCCACAGCAAGTCTTGTCCTGTGTTACTCCCCTAACCCCAGTCAGTTGGTGCAGGTGGTTGCCGCTCCCTAAACCTGGTTATGCTGGAGATTTCTTCTTGTGAACAGGGGATTTTTCCTTCCCACTGTCGCTCATATGGGATCATATGATTGTTGGATTTTCCTCTGTTTCTTTGTATTATTGTAGGGTCTTTACCTTACGATATAAAGTACCTCAAGGCAACTGTTGTTGTGATTTGGCCCTATATATTAACCAGTTTGCTCTCGTGCCATCAGGCAGAAATGTAGTCAAATGCCTTTAGTCAAGCTTGGATAAAACATATTGATGTTTTTAACCAAACAAATATAGAAGCTACCTCAGAGAACTCAATAGGAGAGAGGAAGTCTAAATAAATATGAGCAGTTACTAAAGTTGCTGTAGGTTAAGTTGTCAATTTTATTTTGTCATTAGTAGTTAATTAATAATCTGAGTTGTCTCTCAGAAAATGGAGACAAAATAGTGTGTGTGTCTAGGAAGAGAAAATTGATTGTGATTGCTTATATTTGTGCCATAGGGAGTTTGACAGCTAAGCTGTAGACTTTGAGAGCTCTGTATGCGAAGGAGGAGCGACCCAGCAACTTATCTTTAATGTGCACTGGGCATTTTCAGCTTTGTTGAATTGTTGACCTTTTCCTCTGCATCACGTCTGACAGGTCCAGCTATCTGCACAGTCAGCATCAACCTCCGCTCTAATTCATCCCAAACATATTCTATCGGTTGAGATCAAGACTCTGTCCAGGCCAGTCAAGTGCTTTCACACCAAACTCGCTCATCCATGTCCTTATGGACCTTACTTTGCACGCTGGTGCACAGTCCTGTTAGAATAGGATGGAGTCATCGTCAAACTATTCCCAAAAAACTGGAAGCATGAAATTTTCCAAAATGTCTTGTATGCACCCAAAGGTTCACCTTTAAGTCTGACAAGTAGGGATGGAAATTTAGAACTCGTTCTTGTAGAGAACTGGTTCAATTCCTTGGGATTATTAGCCTGCTTGGCTGCCAATCCTGCTTATTAGTTCCGCTTGCTCTTGTGCTACAGTCAGTTGATTATAGTTCATGTCCCTAAAGAGAAAAATAGTAGCGTCCACAGCATGGATATGGACATTACTTTTATTTTTATTGTACAAAAGGACAAGAGAACAATGGTAAACTTAATGGTAAACTTAAAGAAGTCCAGACGCTTTTCTTTCCAAGCTCCTTAGACTACAATGACCTGGATGACTGAGAACCTTCACAGGACAATGGTAAAGAGCAAACTGTGTCTAGGACAGACTTTGTTTTTTGCTATCAACTTTGTGTTGATACATAATTCAAAGAGAAAGATCATAGGTGTGATCTTATTAGAATAGGGATTGTGCTGGTGTGTGGGACTGTGGCCTATAGGTTTATGTAGTTAAATTGTAATTATGAGACAGTCCATTTCAGGTCATTTACAGAGAAATGTGAAAGCAATGTAGTAAGCACTGTAATGAATGCCTGGGAATAATTAAGTAGCGCACTGCATTACTTTTTTTTTTTTAATGTGTCCAGCAGTTGTAACAAGCAGAATTATGATCTGAATGCTTTCTAGTGACAGACACATTTGCTTTGCCAAGAGGAGGACCTCTCTCTAAGTTCCTTTTGCTAATGTTTTTGTTTTATTTATTTGCATTATTTTATTATTCATATGTCTAGTGGATAATATGCTAGAGCAGTTAAAGGCCAGATTCGTGAAAGATAAGAAGAAAGCAGAGAACTGGGCACTGGACACACCTCCAAAAGCCAAGGGTGGGGGTGTCAGGGGATTAGAGGCAGCATGCAGTTGAGGCCAGCCCCCGAAGCAAGAGTCGAGGACATGGCCACTGACCCCAGACCCTCGAGAACTGCCCGAACCCTCGTGGAGTCCCCACCAAAATGCAAACCCTCTGGGTGCAGGCCAGCAACCATGCCAAAATGCCCTGTCAAGTCCCAAGGGGAGGAGAGGGGCAGTGGCGACCAGTGGGGACAGCAAGGAGAGCAATCCCCTGCATTACTTTTAGAAAACGTGTTCTGTGTAATATGTGTAATACAATGCTTTGTTTGAGTAACAACCTCAACATTGATCACAACATACATAAACATTTGACCACACACCATACAATTAATTTGCTCACATGTGATATCCTTGATATGCTGCCTGCCCATGGTGGTGACTTTCAAAGCAGAGCCAATGGGAATTCAATTAGAACCAATGGGAGAATCGATAAGGAATCAAATATCAGTAATGGAATCCGAATTGCAATTCCTATCTCTACTGACAAGCGAGATGGGGAGGAGGCAAGACTTCCTGCACTCATTTCCTGTACCATGTCTGGGGCCTCGGTTGGCCAGTGGTTCGGTGCTAGGCTAACTGCATATCAAGGTCATTGCTAGTTTTGGTGTGTTCTTCTCCCTGCTGCTCGCCACTGGTCATTGTGGACAGCCTGGGTCTCCTTGGTATTTCTCTGTTCACCTCTGGCTCCCGGGGGGCATTGTTGGAGTCTCTCACTCTCATTATCAAGTACTTTTTATGACAAGCGCTCATACAGAGACACTCATATTCTTTTTCTCTCACTCACACACACACTCACACACACATACACATATGTATGTCTGTTTGTGTAACCACCTCTGTTTTGTTAAAGATGCAGCAGTTGGAAGCACAGTGCATATTATGTTTGCTCTATCCTCGACTTTTCACTTCTCCACCCCTTTTTCTCTCTCTTTCTGTCTCATTTTCTTTTTCTATTCCTCGTCCTTTTATCTTTATGTTATTATCTCTTCTCTTTCATCAAAATGGCCCTCAACTCTTTTCAGCACCGGCTCCATTCAGATAATAAAATTTAAAAAAAGAAGACTGACAAGAGGAGCCTCTACAGAGCTCATCTTGGCAAAAAAAAAAATGTGTTTGGGGCAAAAGAGCAAACACATCATTCAGACCATGATTCTGCTTACAAAAACTGCTTACAAAAACTGCCGAACAGAACCAGTTAGAAAAAATAAAAAAAATCTTCTCTTGGCACAATGCAGTCAGACAAGTGCCGTTCTCCTAGCAACCACTAAGCCTGCACTCATCCATCTGTGACGCGTCAGACCAGAAGGGTGACTGTAGCTCAGCAGGTAGAGTAGGTCACCTACTGATCAGAAGGTTGGTGGTTTGATCCCTGGCTCCTCCAGTCTTTATGCCAAGTATCCTTGGGCAAGATACTGACCCCAAGTTGCTCTCCAATACATCCATTTCAGCGTGAGTGTAGTTAGGAAGTGTTTAGTTTAGAGGAAAGTGAATGTTGTATAGAGTGCTTTGAGTACTCCGGGAGAGTAGAAAGGTCCACTCCATTTATTACCCAACAATTACAATGTTACTAATGAGCTGTATTATAAAGTGCTACTGGTTTTCTAAATTAGTATGAAACAGTATGGATCATTTCTTTGTTTTACTGCATTTGTAACACAACCTATGGTGGCAAATCTGAACTTTGGTAGGTTCCTTGAGTGGAAACAAGCTAGAGGTTGAAGCTGTAAGCTATAAGCTCTTCGCCACCTGGAGATTACAAGAGCAAGGGGATTGACCCAAAGAGGCCAGAGGGATTACAACATGGAAAGGCTTACGAGGCCTTCAGAACTTATCTGGTGAAAGAGAGGGACAGTAACGTTGTCTAATTAATCTCAGGTATACATCAAATGAGTGAGAAAATGTGTAAAATATGAGAAGGTTAGTAATCCAATCCAACTTTATTTATAAAGCACTTTAAAATAGCCAGCACAGGATCAGAGTGCTGTACAGTAAATAAGTTAAGAACAATAGAATAAAACAAAACAGCAAAAAATAAAACACATAATACATAAAATTACAATTCAAACAGCCCCATATTAAAAAACAACATAAAACAACACAGAATCAACTAATAAAAACTAATAAAAATAAACTGAAAAAACAACATGTCACCTGGTGTCAAAGGTAAATGGGTGCTTTCTTATACAGTAATTTTTCTACTGTTCTTAAGCACTCAAAGTACTTTGTACAACATGTCCCATTCACACATAAAACCATACAAGCGCTTTGCGTATCTAAGTGCTTTCTATCTAATGGTCACACACACACATTCACACTTCAATGACTCTGTTTTCAGTCTTCCCCAAGGTTATTTTGGTTATGGAATAGCCAAAGATTCAAATGACCAACCTTCCAATTGTTCAACCTTTTCAGGCACAACATGTAATAACACTATAATACGTGTTAAATTAAAAAGCCCTTTTAAGTCTTTATAAGGTGCTTAATAAAAATTAATATGTTAATAAGAACTGAAAAAATAAACATATTAAACATATTAAATGTTTTATGTGTTTATATGTTATCCTATAAAGCAACACACAATGCAAGTAAATGTTTAATAATGAAATAATAAGTAAATTAGTTGAACTTATTAATATTGTTAAATTAGAAGTTTCCCTTCGAGTATATCCTACAAATGAATTATAAATCTGTTTCTAATTCTAAAATTCAACACTATCTGTTCACTTATTTAAAAATAAACCATACTGTAAATATTTATAAATCTTATTACCCGTTAACTAAGGACATAGCAAAGTTCTTATATTAAGCGTCAAATATCTATGCTACTTAATATAGTCATGAACCTTCCCAGGTTCATGACTATATCCCCATGACTATATCATGACTATATCAAAATATCAAAATATCCCCAATATTTTGAACTCGTGACAAGATGCAAATCCTTTGGACTTTGTTTCAGAATGGATATCCAGGTGTAAAAAATCTCCCAAATCAAATAAGTAGAGCTACCAGCTGTGAAGGGAGCTGTGAAGGGAGCAGCTAAAAGTAGCTTTTAATGTAGCTACTTATTTATTTCTATATTTATCTAACTGCTTCTTTGTTTGTTAGTAGTAAAAAGGGACTACATCACAGCAATTTTTCTGCATAAGAAACAAAAGGATATAGAAGCGTTACTATATTATATTGAAATATACCAAAATACATATGCAATGTATGAGATACAAATTTTAAAAAAGACAGATATTTAGTATTATTGGCTATTTCACCTCTCCTTGATCTAGTGGTAAAGAGAAAAGATAATGCAATACATTTGTTAAAATAGTTGCTGTTCATGTCAAAGTCAAAGTCAGCTTTATTATTAAAAACCATATTTACAGATCATACACAGGAATTTGAAAGTGCAATGCTGCCACGGCCCGCAGTGTACACTAAACAACATAAAGATAAAAAGATAAAAATAAAATAAAAGTCTTATATACAACACAATACAATCTTATATAAACAACAATGTCCAACACAATCCGAGTGTTTGTGGGCAAGAGTTCGTGTGCAAGTGGGTTGGGGGAGTCAGTGAAAGGGCGATGTCCCCCTACAATGTGTAATTTGATAAGATTTATCACAACATGTCTATGTCATTAATTACTATGTTTATCCTATACTCCGTCTTACATCAAGAAGACTCGAAGCTAATCTTGAATCCTTACAGCATCTTGGAGCACATCCAGCCTACAGGTGGCTAACACTCCTCTGGAGTCACTGTAATCTGGAAAGATCAAACGCAGTTAGTGTCTAATGTTTGGATTGAGGGCAGAAGGCGCCTTAACCAGAACTGGAAATGTTAACACCCTTCTACTTTAACAGAGTGACTGTGGATAATGCCTGCCTTGAGGCCAAACTTGAGGAGTTTACTTTTTTTGTGTGCATGGTTATTCTGTAAATAAGACAAATTACAACATTCTAACTAATTGTAGAGGCAGGGTAATAATACATTAAATAATAGGAATAATTAGTCAGAGTTCAAAATAATTATAATTATCCCAGATTGTATTTGATTAAAATTATAATTTAATTCTAAAAAATCTATTTAAAATTATGAATTTTTTAGTTCTGTGCTGGCTTTGGGAGTTACGATATCTCTTCTTAGATCATCATCCCCATGATATGGCTGAATGGATGGATGGATGTGTCTAAAGTCCATTCTCAAGACACAAATAAAAGACCTCAATAGTATTGTGGAGCTTGTATTGCAGTATTTTTCACAGTATCAGATTGATATTAGATTTTTGGGGGGGCATGACGAAAATATGCGCGAGTGATTGGTGTCCAAACTTGCACACTACCTCCAACATGGCTCCATATTGTTTCCAGTCCACATTCCTGTAGCTCTGCAAACCTTTAAAAGTTATGACTATTAAAACCTATGACTTAACGTGCAGACTGCTGTAATGCCCTTGTCCCACTACTATCTGAATCCAATATAATTAGATCTTGGTTTGAATTATGATCAAGGGCTACGTCAACATTTTAATATTGCATAAAAATACCACTTTGAATTAGGAAAGCCTAATCCTCCCTTCTACCTGGATATAATGGACCCTCGGTCTTTTGCCAGCACATAAAAATCTCAAAATACCTTTATTGCAGAATTTAAATTGTGTGTCAGAGATTGTATGGGGAATAGACTGAAAAAGATAGAGCAATTGTGGTGGTATGTTCACTTTAATGTCGATTTGAGTGCCAAAGCATCTGATTTTTGTCTTAACAGTGTCACGAATTGTGTTTTACTTAATTAAGATATTATTAATATATTTATGTCTGTGAAGGTTCTCAGTCATCCAATATATTTAATATATTTACTTACTTTAATCTTCCATTTGATCTAATATTTCTAGAAATTTCTTGGGACCACAAACCCATTCATGTCTATAATTGTTTTTCCCCACTCAGCGACACACCTGCCAAGGAACAAGCTGCAGTTATTGGATAAACTTTTTTGAGACATGTAAAACCAGAGACAACAGCAACCATAGTGTCCATTATTTGTCTAGTGAACTGTCCAACATTGAGCGAAACCTGAAACTGCTGGCTAAGGATAAATGTAAATACCTTAAAACTGTAATTCATGTCAACAGTAATGACAACAGGTAACATGAATTGGAGGACACTAAAATTACTGCTGTATAACTTTTCCAAAACAATGTCAGACTCTATACATTGCTGGCTGGCTGAGTGTAAGAGTTTTAATCTTACACACCCCTTTGCAGCTCCTCTCCTCCCCTTATCTCCCCAAAACTCCATCCTGTAAGAGACTGTCTGCCCCCAGACCACCAAAAAAACATTCGAAATTCAGCAAAGCCAATTTTAATGGGGCGATCGTGGCTCAAGAGTTGGGAGTTCGCCTTGTAATTGGAAGGTTGCTGGTTCGAGCCCTGGCTTGGACAGTCTTGGTCGTTGTGTCCTTGGGCAAGACACTTCACCTGTTGCCTACTGGTGGTGGTCCGAGGGCCTGGTGGCGCCAGTGTCCGGCAGCCTCGCCTCTGTCAGTGCGCCCCAGGGTGGCTGTGGCTACAATGTAGCTTGCCATCACCAGTGTGTGAATGGGTGAATGACTGGTTGTGTAAAGCGCTTTGGGGTCCTTAGGGACTAGAAAAGCACTATATTTACCATTTTAAAAAAGAACAATGTAGTATCTAAAACTGCACCAAACAGTGAAATATGGATTTTTAAACATTAGGTGTCTCTCTTCTAAATCTCTGTTAGGTCATCAATTACCTGAACTTACAAAATATAAACAATGTAATTCTGAAATCAACAATAGCATACAGATTAAAGCCAAAGAGTATCATCAACAAAGCCTGGAGAACATTTGCTATTAAGATGAAGTTAGCTAAATAAGCAATCTCATTCCTAGAGTATTTAAAACGTAAAATGGGAGACAGAGCCTTCAGCTTCCAGGCCCCTCTTCTGTGGAACCAGCTTTCAGTTTGTATTTGGGAGATACCCTCTCTGCTTTTAAGATTAGACTTAAAACTTTCCTTTTTGACAAAGCATATAGTTAGGGCTTGATCATGTGACCCTGAATCTTCCCTTAGTTATGTGTGTAGGCTGCTGGGTGATTTTCATTCATTAGTTTATATAATAATATCTTAATCATTAGTTATTAATAATATCTGGCCCATCTATATAGGCATACATAAACAATAAGATCAGATATAAGGATATTGCATGTTAAAACCTGAGTTATTTATGTACTATGCATATATCTTTAGATGGGTACACATACATAGATGGGTATACAGTCATGTGCATACAGACAATACAGGAAAGGGCTCAGCACACAGCTTTGTGGAACTTCAGTGCTCAAAGTGAAGATGGTGTGCTTGCCCCTAGCTTAACAGTTTGAGGGTGATTGATGAGAAAATATAATATACAGTAACATATTGAGGGGGAACTAGTGTGAGACGTTTGTCTTAAGTTTGACTCAAGTGTTGTGTTTGTCTCTATGAGTAAGGGCTGTGTGTGAGAGCCACACCGACTCTTGAAAAGTTGATCTTTTTGCTCAGTAGACAAACTGGTTTAGATCTAGATCAGCTGGGATGGATTCCTTGATGAAAGTGGGTATCAGTCATTCAAAGCATTTTGAAAAGGTTGCGGTAAGAACATTTTGGTTTTTTGTTGTTGTTGTTTTTTTACATACAGGAGGAATGGTGGGCAGTTTTGTCTTCATCTCTCAAGATTTCCAGATAAAGATCTGCAGATAAAGATGTGTGTGAGTACCTCTGCCAGTTGGTCGGCACAGGACTGTAATGGGTGTCCATGCACACCATTAGGCGAAGCTACTTTCCTTCTGTTGATCCAGTGGAGAAACCATCATTCCTGATGAGTCAATAGAAAAGAGGACCCAAAATGTTGGGCTATTGCAGATATCAAATTGTGCAAATAAGCAGTTAAGGTAATCTACAATGCTGACAAAGTTGTTGGTTTGTACATGTTACATTTTCTTGGTATGATCTGTGATGGACTGAGTGCCCTGCCACATCTGCTGTCTGCTGCCAGTACTACAAAAGTCTTCTCCAATCCTAGCATGTAGTTATTTTTATTTTTATTTAATTTCTTTTAGCTTTTCTCAAGTCTTCTCTGGTAGTCCCATAAGCTGAGATGTCGTCTTATTTAAAAGTAGTGTCTCTGGCTGTGAGCAATCATTTGATATCACTACTATGATTTCAGTTAGTCCACAGTGATGTAAAACTTGCTTCACTGGGCACAGTGTCAGTGATACTGGTGTTCTGGCGGTTTCCAATTCATGGTAGGCTTGAGCTTGGTGGTTCCTAGGTTATTCCTGAATTTCCTAACCCTTTTCTCCTGATGATGATGGAATGATGATGGATGATGATGGAAGTTAGGATTTGTAGCATAGTATATTTACAGTCATTGATCATTATTTCTTATATTTTTGCACATTTGTCACACTTCCATGTTTTAGACATAAAACAAATTTTAAATGTCTGATAAATCACGAATTAATCTTGATTAACCAACAATGATTTCGTTATTTACCAGTATTGTTAGCTTAGGGTACCTGTCGCATAAACATTATATTGGGTGGTGGTCTAATAAATTTATACACAATTGCAACTTGTGTATGCCACTTTTCACTATGATGAAAACTGGGAACATAAACTGCATATAAGAGCAAAAAGAAAGAATAAAGCATATAATCTTTTGGCTTGATTACTTTCTATTTTTTAACAGAATTTTGTAACAGAAAAAAATGCAGGCAATTTGTAATCATAACCATCTTTCTTTACTTTTATTGTTTATCTCTCTTTTCTTTTACACTGTCACTCTGCTCCCACATTCCTCTCCTCTGCAACTCAGTCACTTTTAATATCTTCCACTCCAGTGAGAATTTGGAACCACAACACTGATCAAAGAACTGGGGACCGGGAGGTAGACTGGGGTACTTTGGATAGTGTGTTGAGATTGGCCTATTTAAAAGGAATGTGAACTGATTCCACTGAGACCTAGTAGCACTGGCTGATGAGGGCACACATTAATATGTATTGAAATAATTCACTGTACTTGCCCAGCCATTTTCCCTAGATACCCACAAACATGAAAAATGGATTGATATTTAGATACTGCATATCTGCCTTAAATTGGCAGTCACAGTGTTTTTCCAGTGTAGGTTTTAGTTCCCATTAGTTATGGTCAATGGCCAAATGAAGCTCACTGAAGCTTGTATTGAAGAAGGATCTACTAGATCTACTAGTAAAGGTGCTACTTGAAGCTTTTCAACACAGCCCTCTTTGGTGGCATCTGGTGGCCAGAAATATTAAGACCAGCCTGAATCAAAATGAACTGCTTCATCATGATTACCTGCTCAAGAGAACTGACTTGACAGCTTCTGTTTGATATCATGTGACGATTCTTTGTGATATTGGGCTACCATTGTGGTCCTTTGAACATGTTTTTTTTAACTAAAAGAAAAAAAGTTATTTAATTAATAAATCATTTTGATGAATAAACCATCCTTGTTTAGACATGGGCCATTGTTTGATCTCTCTTTGCTTGTGACTTTTTAAAAATTGTCAAGTCTGTCTAGATTACAATTAAAATTGCCATTTTGAGACTAAACATGCAGAGAAACACAAGATATTGACTGATGTGGAGTGGTAGGGGGTATTTGAAGTTAAAAGCAAAAAGGAATTTGAATCAAGGTTTACACATTTAAAGACCAGCTCAAGAACAACTTTGTCATCGTAAAATTGCAAAAAACAAAAAAAAACAAAAAAAACAAAAAAAAACAGAACAGTAAATGATGAGGAGTTTATCAAAAAATGTTTGGCATTTTTTGATAAACACATCCAGTATCCAGCCTCCAGTATCCAGACAAACCAAGACTTAACAAAACGTAACACTTTACATTGCAGGAAATCTGTACAATGCACAAACATAGTTTTTCTCCTAGGCTCTGATCAAGAGCTGTCGTGTCTGCCACACACTCCAGTTACTCATCTTGTTACAAAGATGACTTATACAAAAAGTCATCTTTGTAACAAGACTTTGAGAATACAGAGGAGGTGGCAGTAATATGCTGATTGAAAGGGACTAGGTAAGGGAGTGATTTGACCACGGAGCTATATGTATGCTTGGAAAGGTTTAAACTGAAAAGAGACAATCTGACAGATTTTATAAAGGCTGTCCAAGTGCAGCCAAGTGCAGATTTTGTCATCAGTGTTCTGGCAAAAGTACTGGATTGGACTGTTTTCTCTGATTTTAGGGTCATGTTGAGAACAGGAAGCCCACTTAGCACGTTTATATCTGTTATGATGGATGAAAAAACACAAATAAGTACTAAAATACTCAATATTAATGCATCAGTATTCTAATAGGATAATAAAATCGGACACATTAGCCTGGAATGAAATAAAAGATATTGAGAGTCTTTTTAGCAATTAGATACTGCATATTCTTCCGCTTCTTTTTCACTCACTTCTTCTTTACTAATATTCATGCTCCAATGAACACATCAGGAGCAATTTGGGGTTCAGTATTTTGTTCAAGAGTCCTTTCACATGTAGACTGGAGGAGCGAGGGATCGACCCACCAACCTTTAACACAGCAACCTAGAAAATGATCTGCTCTACACAGCCAGCCTGGAAATAAACCCAATTCCAAAGAAGTTGGGAAGCTATGTAAAATGTAAAAGAGAATACAATGACTTTCAAATCTCATAAATCCATGTTTTATACCCAATAGAACATAGAAGACATATTAAATGTTTAAACAGAGACAATGCATTAACATTAACTCAATATGTTTCCTTTTTTTCTCACAGGAACATTCTGCACAGCCACAGCAGATAGATGCTTGTCTGCACCCTGCCAAAATGGTGCTACCTGTGTGGACACAATGGATGATTATGCCTGTATTTGTGCCAGAGATGGGGTGAGGTACATGGGCAAAAACTGTGATGAACTCTATGACGCCTGCTCTTTTGCTCCGTGTGAGGACTGCAGTAGTGTTCCTGGCACCACAGAGTACCACTGCATCTGTCCAGACGGACTGACAGGAGATAACTGCACAGAGGAGGTGGATGAGTGTCAGAGCAATCCTTGTTCCGAGCCTCGTTCTCTGTGTGTAGACCAGCTGAATGGTTACTTCTGCAGGTGTCCATCTGGGTATGGAGGACGAGACTGCAGGACACCTGTAACCGACTGCATTGATGAACCCTGCAAGAACAATGGAACGTGTTTATTACAACCTGAAGGGTTTGAATGCCATTGTGCACCTGGGTTTGAGGGAAAGACCTGTGAGGAAGATATAAATGAGTGTTTATCAGAGCCCTGTCAGAATGGTGCCATCTGTATAGATGGAGTGGGAGAATTTCACTGCTTCTGTGTCCCAGGTTTTCAAGGCTATAACTGTGAAATTGATATCAATGAGTGTGCTTCAAGACCCTGTGACAACAACGCCACTTGCATTAATGAGAAGGACCACTATAAGTGTGAGTGCCTGATGGGCTTTAAAGGTACATTCAAAAGTTGCATACACACACATCAAAGATATAGAGAGGAAAACTGTGTCCATATTACGTTATAGGCATATATTTCTAAAAAGGCCTAAAACTATACTAATACTAAAGTGACTAAGGCCAATTCCAATTTTATTTAAATGGCACATTTCATGATATGAAAACTCAATGTGGTTAACAGAGAAAATAAAGACATAGGAACCTGCAAAGGTGTACAGTGCCTTGATGCAATGAAAACAGCAAAACAACAAAGCACAACAAAACAAAACAGCAGCAATTAAGTGTATGCATGCGTGAAAGGTTTTGAGTGTGTTTTTGAACGTACACAAAGTTGTAATGGCTCTCAAATGAGCAGGCAATTTGTTCCAAAGAATAGGACCAGAGTATCTGAAAATGCACTCAGCAAACTGAGATATGGAATTGTTAAAAGATAATCACCCAAAGGACTTAAATTCATGAGCCCAACTTAACCAACGTTAATCCAAGTATAGGCAGAGGCAACATCTATGCTAGGAGTTCCCAAGGAGTGCTCTTTCACATAAAACAGAAGTTCATTTTTAGAAATTATTCAGCAAACTGAAATGTATTATGTGCCTCCAGCTACAGGTTGAGATGTCATTCACTTTGTATTCCTACCACTTTTAGGGAATGTGAACCAAAGTCTCACATAGGCAAGACTTCCATAGTAGTAATAATACAGAGAAAGCAACAACAATAAAAAATAAATAAAAATAAAAAACAAACAAAAAAAACAGATGAACAAGCAGTTGGTGACAGGTGGAAGTAAAAAGCCGACAGCCAGCAGTCTGAGATGATGGGGCCTGATTATTTAAGGCCTTGTATGTGATGAGGAGGATTTTGAATTTGATTCTGGATTTAACTAGGAGCCAAAGAAGCAAAGCCAGTTTGGGAGAAATATGCTCTCCATCAAGTCTAATCAACTGAGGGCTTTTAGGACAGCTTGATAATGATTGATTGATTGATTGATTGAATCTTTATTTTGAACATGTTGAAAAAGTACAACAAAATAGAATTAAAAGAGACAAATGAACAAAGCAAAACAAAAGGAAAACGAGCAACCACAACTCCAAATAACTTTCATGTTCAAAAAGGAGCAGGAAGAAGCATAAGCTTATTTAATCCCACCCCTTTTCCACTATCTAGTATCAATAGACTACAGAAATACCTCCTTGCAATTACATTATATGTCATGTGTATTTTTTTTTTTCTTCATATATACATATATGTTTCTATCTATCCATACATACGTATATACACATACGCACATATACACATTTTCAATAACCCCATTAACACCTCAAGGATACACAACCTACAAATATATATATACCCATACCAATATACCCGTGCACCCGCACACACATGAAAATATTAGACAAGAACACCCTATCAAATCTCTACCTCCTCCCTGTACCCTGTAAAAACCATATCCTTAAACCGCTTTTTAAACTGCGCCATGCTCGGACATTGCTTCATATCTTTACTTAGTCTGTTCCACAGCTTCACTCCACACACAGAGATGCAAAAACTTTTTGATGTTGTACGGATACGAGGATGTTTGAAATTTAATTCCCCCCTCAAATTGTATCCCCGTTCCCTTTTAGAAAACATTTTTAGAATATTGTCAGGAAGCAGGTTATTTATTGCTTTATATATAATTTGTGCAGTAAGAAAATGAACCAGATCTGTGAATTTTAGAATTTTTGATTTTAAGAACAGTGGATTTGTATGATCTCTGTAACCAGTTTTATGGATTATCCTTATGGCCCTTTTTTGTAATATAGAGATTGATGATAGCGAACATTTGTAAGTATTGCCCCAAACCTCAGCACAGTAATTCAAATACGGTGCAATCAGGGAACAATAGAGAATGTGGAGTGATTTGTGGTCCAGAATGTGTTTTACTTTACTCAAGATTGAGACACTTCTTGAAATTTTGTTATGAATATGTTTTATATGAGACTTCCAGTTTAATTTATCATCTACAATCACACCAAGAAACTTATGTTCAAGTACTCTTTCAATTTCCACACCATCTAAATGAATCTGCACTTGTGCATTTCTAAGGGAATTCCCAAATAAGATTATTTTAGTTTTACTTAGATTTAGCGATAGTTTGTTCCTGTTAAGCCATTTTTTAATTTTGCACATTTCTGAAGTAATTGTATCCTGCAGCTCCTTTAGATTCCCCCCAGAACAAAAAATATTTGTGTCATCTGCAAATAATACAAATTTTAATATATCAGATGACTTACAAATATCATTTATATAAATAATAAATAATTTTGGACCCAGTACAGAGCCTTGTGGAACACCACAAGCAATGTCCAAGCATGATGAGGAATGGACACCCAGCTTCACAAATTGTTTCCTGTTACTTAAATAATTTTTCACCCACTGCAGTACAACCCCCCTGATCCCGTACCGTTCCAGTTTATTAATTAATATGTCATGATTGATTGTGTCGAATGCTTTCTTGAGATCCAGAAATACTCCAGCTGCATACTGTTTCTGATCTATAGCATTCGTAATCTCCTCAATTGATTCGATTAATTCCAGACATGAAGTGATAAATGCATGAACTACTTTTTCAGTATCATTCTGAGACACAATGTTTCTAATTTTAGAGATATTGTGCAAATGGAAGAAAGCAATCCTACATATTTGTTTAATATGTGCATTAAAAGACATATCTGGTCCAATACAACTCCAAGCGTGTTACTGGAGGCCATGGTAATGCCATCCAGAGTAAGTATCTGGTTAGATACTACCGGTATTTTTAACCAAGATTTTTAGCACTGAGTACAAAAATCTCAGGGTTATTTGAATTTAGAAGTAGGAAGTTAACTTGCTTTCTTCTCAGATTTTTGCACTGGTTCCTTGTATATTTGCTCCCAATTTCACAGTAAGTTTTCAGGGTCTTTATAAATATATTAACTCTTCAGTTATGCTACCTTAAATCAATGGACCACAGGGATTACCTTTTTAATTACAAAATGTATTGTGAAAAAGTGGAAAAATGAAAGAACCTCCACATTGTTAATGCACTGACAAATAAACTTCCAAAATATGTATTTCAACAGTATATGTTACCACTAATTGTGGTCTGAACAGAAACCGATTAATTTGATTATTTGCTTAGTCCACACATAAATTTTTGTTTCATATCACATACTCATTTTCACTAAGAATGCATCAGTAGGAAGACCGGTGCTTGCTCACATCATAGAGGCATTTCTGCTTCTGCTAATTCTATTGTTTTGTTTGTTGTTGATAAACTGGGCACAGTATTTTAAGCATTTAGGTTAGATTCATCTCTCATTCAATTAGTTTGTTTAAGGAATGTACCAGAAGCTTTTGATCATCAAGGGTATCTGAAGACGAGAATAGACACACTAATGTTGACGGTCGCTGATCTCAATGAGTTGATTGTGCTTTGTTTTCTTGACATGACAACTTATTATTCTTTCATCGCTTTGATTTATCTCCTTTGCTTGACTCCCCCCTTCTCTTCCAGGAGTCAACTGTGAGACTGAAATAGATGAATGTGAGTCAAATCCCTGCCGCAACGGAGCTGACTGTCATGACCTCATAGGAATGTACTCTTGTGAGTGTCTACCTGGATTTGGTGGCATCCACTGTGAAGTTGATGTTGATGAGTGTGCCAGTATGCCCTGTCAGAACGGTGCAGTCTGTCATGATATGGTTAACAGGTAGGCCAGTCCATCTGTAGCTGCCACAATAGCATAGACTGTGAAATACTAAAGACAGATACTAGAAAGCTACCAGGTCACTGTTTTGAGGAGCTGATCACACCCACTAAAGGCAGTAGTCGAGTAGTCACTCTAATTCTCTCAGTCAGCACTAATGATTTGTGCAAGAGTTTGATTTGTGCAGGAGGCCGTTAATACACAACATACAGTTTAAACATGAGGAAAGCAGTAATATCATATACTATATGTGTGCTTTTTTGAACATGAGAAATAGACATAATAATCATAATAACTTAACCTATTTTTAAAAATCCTTGTACCTTATTTTAGATAGGCTCTTTATTGCCATTGTGCAATTTTGTTCAGCAAAACTCTTTGATGGCAGTCTTTTTCAAAGCAGCATATAGAATAAATGATATAAAAAGAAAAAAAGAAATAGGAAGTACTAAATTGACTATTGCTAAGTAGTTTGAGTTCAATAGTGCAATTATGAAAAGAAAAATAATAATAAATATCAGACAAATTATGGCTAATGTGAATGTCCAATGAATGTGATGCGTTGGGTGTAAGGTGCAATTTGCTAGTCCAGCTCAATCTTCAATCAGAGCTTTCACAGCCCTTGGAAAGAAGCTCTTTTTCAGTCTTTCTGTTGGCTTTATTGACCCCGAGCCTGCTAGAGGGGAGGGAATAAAAAAAAACTAGTCCATGACTGTCTGAGACGGGGGCTGGGTAGACTTCAGTGTAGACCTAGTCCAGTGTTTTTCCATTCCATGTTCCCATGTGGATGTTTTTGTGTTGTTTTTTGTTTTGGTAAAACAGACTTCAGGTTTGTGTGGTGAAAGCCACACAAACTAATGAGGAGTAAACTGGGAATGGGCGGTCTGTGGATAGCCTGATGCAGCCTGGATTTGTATGATCTCTATCCAGTGTTATGGATTATCCTCATGGTCTTTTTATGCAAAATGGATAATGAACATAGTGAACACATATAAGAAGAGCTGAAGAGTTTCATTCAGGTTTCAGAGCTCATCACAGTACAGCAACAGTACTAGTTGCCTCTGACAGTGGACTCATCTGTGTGGCTCTCTTCCACAGCATATCTTTTATCCTGTCTTCCTTCTCTCACCCTAACCAGTCGCAGCAGATGGCCGACCCTCCCTGAGCCTGGTTCTGCCAGAGGTTTCTTCCTGTTAAAAGGGAGTTTTTCCTTCCCACTGTCGCCAAAGTGCTTGCTCATAGGGGGTCATATGATTGTTGGGTTTTTCCCTGTATGTATTATTGTAGGGTCTACCTTAAAGCGCCTTGAGGCGACTGTTGTTGTAATTTGGTGATATATGAATAAAATAAAATAAACTTGAATTGAATTGAATTGAATTGAATCTCTGGGCTTCTCCTGCTAAGCCTCAGTGCCCAGTTCAATAATGTTGGCTGTAATATTTTATGGCAGCTATTTGAGTATACAGTAGGTCTTGTAAGCTGCTGTGCTGCAGTGGATTGAATCATATCTATGTAATAGACTCCAATTTTTTCATGTAAATCGAGAGTCCTCTTTACACACTAAGGTTAATTATGGAATTCCACAGGGTTCTGTGATAGGACCAGGCAGTATCATTTAGAATGCATAACATACATTTTCACTGCTATGCAGATAATACCCAACTTTATCAATCCATGAAGCCAGGTAATACACACCAATCAGTTAAACTACAGGCTTTAATTTCCTGCCTCTTAATTCAAATAAAATTGAGGTTATTGTATTCGGCGCTAAAAATCTTAGAATATGGTATCTAACCAGATGCTTACTGTGGATGGCATTTGCTTGGTCTATAGTAGCACTGTGAGGAATCTTGGAGTTGTTTTTGACCAAGATATGTCCTTCAGTGTGTATATCGGGGACTAGAAAGAGAGAGTATATTCCTCCTATATTGGCTACTCTTCATCGGCTCCCTGTCAAATCCAGAATCAAACTTACAATCCTGATCCTCAAATACAAGGCCTTCAATAACCAGACCCCTCTTATCTTTATGAGTTTATACTACCATATAACCCTATGAGAGCACTTTGCTCTCAGATTGCGGGCTTACTCCTTGTTGCTTGAGAATTTAAAGATAGAATCAGAGGCAGAGCCTTCAGCTTTCAGGCCCCTCTTTTGTGGAACCAGCTTCCAGTTTGTATTGGGACACTGTCTCTACTTTTAAGATTAGACTTAAAGCTTTTCTTAAATACTTAAGGCTGGATCAGGAGACCCAAAATCCATGCTTAGTTATGCTGCAATGGATTTTGGCTGATTAGCGGTCCTGAATGTGTTGAGCTTCTTAAAAATGTGTTATGCATATGTTTTATATGAAATTTCCATATTATTTTATTATATTAGAACTGCACTTGTGAATTTATTTTGCAATTCCCAAAGAGCATAATTTTAGTTTTACTTAGATTTCATGATAGTTTATTTCTGTCAAACCAAAGTGACCATACTCACCAGCGCCTTCAGCTTCCCCACAAAACAATATTGGTAATGATGAACACTTGGGTGAAATAATTGTACTGGGTGAAACAATATGGCCAGGGTGAAATAATTTTTCACCCAGTGCAATACAGCACCTGAATCCAATACCATTCTAGTTTATTAATTAACATTGATTGTATCAAATACTTTTTTAAGCTCTAGGAATACTCCAACTGCATTCTGTTTCTGTTGTAATCCTCTCCTCCTGATGCAGTTAATGGCAGTGATATTGAACTTTTTGATGTGAATCTATATCGAGTGGATGTATTGTATTTACACGTATTTACAATATCAACTATTTCTTTTTTCTCTACTGCTGTAAAGAACACTGAATCAGGATTCCTATCAACCTTTCATTACATTCTACAGATGGCATAGCTTTGAAATTTTTTTCCGGCCAAATTTAGTCTAACACTTACAAGTACATCTGTTTGGAGCAATAAAATGATGTAAAAATCTGGGCTTCCAATGTGCAGTATTTAACATTTTAGTCCTTGTAAGGCTCATTTCATTTTGTCATGTTAGTCATGTCATTATCATTGTTCCTATTATCATAGCTACTGCACTAATGTATAGAATACCCTTTTAACCACATTCAACATGCTCATATGCTTATTTTATATATTTATTTTAAATGCTGGGCTACCTCACGATAGAAATTGTTACAATATAGCTGTCAAAGATATTCAGCATTCATCTATTGCAAGTTAGCTATAAACATTACAATACTTATGTGATGTAACTTAATGTGTTGATACATAAATGTAATGCATATTAAATATAACACAATTAAAACTTTATTTATTTCTGCTTAAGTTGCTTCAGATCAGATAAGGAATTTCCATGACCTCAAATTACTTTTTTATGTCATTAACTTCCACTTAGCTCTATAAGCTCAATAATATTGTTATTCTCTCAAGACAAAAATGCCTTCAATCTACCTATATAATTCACTTTCAAATATGTGTTTATACATAACAAAGTTTTTTTTAATCTTGTGGAGTTTATGTAAAAATCCAGAAATTTTGATTTTTCACTTGATTTCATTCATGAGACACAAACTAAAACTAAATACCACAGATATTTTTCCATAGTTCCTCCTTTATTAGAACAATAAATTTCTATTACTGTTGTAATAGAGGCCAAGGTAATGCCATCCAGAGTAAGTATCTGGTTAGATACTACCGGTATGTTTAACCAAGATTTTAAGCACTGAGTACAAAAATCTCAGGGTTATTTGAATTTAGAAGTAGGAAGTTAACCTGCTTTCCAAATTTCTTCTCAGAGTTTTGCACTGGTTCCTTGTATATTTGCTCCCAATTTCACAGAAAGTTTTCAGGGTCTTTATAAATATATTAACTCTTCAGTTATGCAGAAGCTAAAGAGTCTTTATGTTTTGTACATAACTACAAAACATAAATTTCTGAGGTTAAATTAGAAGAGAAAATTAGCAGTGACCTTCAGATGGTTGGACACTTTGTTCCACGTTCTCTGAATGTTGATATCCTTGTGTCTTTTACAGCTATGCATGTGACTGCTCTGATACAGGATATGAGGGCAATCACTGTGAGATAGATATTCCTGAATGTCTGTCTCATCCCTGCCAGCATGGTGGTACTTGTCAAGAAGGAGTCAAAGAATACACCTGTCTCTGCTGGCAAGGTACTGATCTACAAGCTCCAATCCAAACATTTCTGTCCCAGACACAAGAGTACAAATTGTGAATGCCTCTGATGTTCACGAATCTCTCTAATAACACCCCCATCTGTTTTGTTGTTGTTGTTGTTTTTGTGTGTTTTTTAACCAAACCACAATGAGATGCTGGAATTGCCTACAGAAGAAATCAGAGTTGCACTTCACTAAATCAGAGTCATGTTTTCTTGTCTGTCTGTTTTTTCAATATTTTCAGTGTGTGACGCACACCTTTTTTTCTCTCTAGGTTATGAAGGACCAAACTGTGAAGCTGATATAGATGAGTGTGCTGATCAGCCCTGTGAGAACAATGGGGAGTGTTTTGAACGCTCTGATGCATCTCACTGGGAGCTAGACTGGGAGCTGAGCTTTGCAGATGCAGCTGGATATATTTGCCAGTGTCAGTCGGGATTTGCAGGTCAATAAAAGTAAAGGAATCAATGAGCAAAGAATTATATATCTATATATCCAATCTATCTATCTATCTATCTATAGGGATAGATAGATAGATAGATAGATAGATAGATAGATAGATAGATAGATAGATAGATAGATAGATAGATAGATAGATAGATAGATAGATAGATAGATAGATAGATAGATAGATAGATAGATAGATAGATATTAAATCTACTGATAATCTTATATTTTGTTTGGCATAACAGGAGAGAACTGTTCTGTCAACATTGATGAGTGTGAATCAGAACCCTGTCAAAATGGAGGCATTTGTAAAGACAAGATCAATGGATATACCTGCACATGTCCTGCTGGATTTTTAGGTGGGTCTTATAATCTTGTAATACAGAGACATAATTCCCTGTCACACTCAAAATTTAAATTCCGTATTAGTGTATCTGTGCTTCCTAGTTTATAGTGAATTAAACAAAAGGTGAATCTTGCAAACCATTCTCTCTTATAAAAATAAATTAGTAATACATACACACAGTTAAGCAACATTGGATTTCAATTCTGTTAAAAACAAACAAATGAAAAAAATTCTTTGTCTCCTGGAATTTTCACCTTGAAGATGAGGAATATACTCCTGTTTGTGACCTTTACACAACTTTCTATTTTTTACTGTATATATTTTTTTTTTTTTACGATTAATCTTTATTATTCATTTATTTAAGCCTGTTTATATAAGTTTGGACAGCAAAACTACTCATCTAGGTCACTTTCTGGGTTACCAGAAGTACCCTTGGTCAAGATACTGAACCCATGCTGCTCTCCAATGCATGTATGAATGTGTGTGAATGTTAGATAGGAAGAACTTAGAAAGAAAGTGCTGGTGTGAATGGGTGAATGTACAAGTTGTGTAATGCGCTTTGAGTCTTCAGATAGAATAGAAAAGCGCTATATAACAACCAGTTCATTTACCATCTCTGTTTTTTCTAATACAACACAGTATCTGGTGGTCATCTACCTCCACCATATCTAACCACCAATTTTCTCCTTCCAGGTGAGTTGTGTGAAGTGAACATTGATGAATGTGAGAGCCAGCCCTGCCAGAACGGTGGCTGGTGTGAAGATGGGAGGGCCACCTACACCTGTCACTGTCCTGAGGCAGCTGCAGGTGACCTTCCTTGGGGAGGTCGTCACTGTAATTTGAAACTCCTTGGTTGCGTTGACCATAAATGTCAGAATGGAGCCACCTGCCATCCATGGCTAGAGGATGGAGAACATGGCCACACATGCTTGTGCCCTCATGGATTCCTAGATGAGAAATGCTCCACCAGAACAACATTCTCCTTCTCCACTCCTGGATTTATTCACATTCAAGTTGTTGTAGAAGAAAGAATTCGCCGGGAAGTTGACCACCATGTTCACAAAGGTCTCGGGATACAGCTTCGCTTCCGGACAACTATATCTAATATGTTGGTCTTCTTCAGAGGGGATATGGACAACCACCTCTTTCTAGAGATTGTGAATGGTAGTCTTCATGCAAAAGCCTCTTCTGAGGAATCGGAGTTGGATGTAATATTTCCTGGCTTGGTTAGTGATGGAAACTGGAGGGACGCTCACGTGTTTATGGCTCAGGAAGGTCTAGTCTTAAATCTGAAAGGTCCTGACTGTGACAATGATGGATGCACAGTTATAGATAGTGGTGCAGGTGAACCACCTTTCGAGCTCTCTGAAGCCTTTACTCATATTTATATAGGCGGAGCACCAGAGGACCTTTTAGAGTACTCTAAAAGTGGTGCAGGATTCATTGGGTGTATGGAAGACCTGATGATTGACTCTAAGCCTATTCTACCACAAACACTTCCAGAGGACCAAGACCATGAACTGGGATGTACTAAGACTGAATGGTGTAATACTGAACCCTGCAATGGGCATGGACGGTGTGTGGACCTGTGGACCAGTTACCAGTGTGATTGCTACCGTCCCTTCCACGGTGAAAACTGTTCTGAAGGTAAAAATGTTTACCACAGGCAAATCTTGTCTTGTCAAGCTTGTTATATGTTGTAATCCCAATTTCTCAGAAACTAAAGCCTGTAATAATATATATGGGGAACCATTGGGGGGGTAATTGAAGGGATTTATCCATTCCCCTTACCTATTACTTTGCTTTACCTTCTAAAAAAAATAAACTAAATTCATTGATTTTATAAAGAATAATGATGATTATATAAAGAATAATGATTAAATTTCCTTAGACTACGATGACCTGGATGACTGAGAACCTTCACAGACAATAATGATTAAAACTAAAACTGAAACCTGAGATAGTCCAGCTAAAATAATAAGCAAATAAAAGTCAGTTTAAATGAACTCAAATTCATATTACTGAATAAGGAATGTGAATTCAAAGGAAATTAGACCAGCTGACAACTAGAACAGCTCTTTGTAAACCACACACACAGAGACATCACTTTACATACAAGTAGCTGTCTCCATTTTATCTTTTAAATGATAATTTTGCTGGCCTGAGATTCACATTTGATTTTAGTTTCAAAGAGATATGAATGTAAAATGTATATATACATAGTGTATGTGTGGGTAATAATGAGAAATAACACAGGGAAAAATATTAAACATGCTAACTGAAATTTTTAAAATTACTGAAACACTTGGTACAAAAGCTTTTGTTGGTGAGAGGTTCTACTTACTGATAGTAATTAGATTAGTAATAGATTTAATAGGAATAGATTTCAGCTGATGTCATGACTTTCATACCTTTTTGCACCCCACTTTCTTTGTATGTTCAATACTTTTTCCCTGTGTCATTTCTCCTTAAAATACTTAATCTAAGCACATCTATGTACGCCATACTCAGAAATATGAAGCTAAACACTCCAATGGCAAAAAGTACACTCTAGCTCTTCCAGCTGCATGGGCTCCAGCAGGAGATTTTGAAACCAATTTAAAACAGCTGGGGAAGAATTACTTGAGTGATATTTAAGTAATATCCAGTTGAATCAATGACAGATCTATAAAGGTAATGCTGAAATGTAACCAGTGGCGACATGTATAGACACTCATCACCTTTTGACCAAAATAGACAAAATAATTGTTGTTGGGCACTTTATTTTTATATTACATTTAAATAATAATAACATTCCAATTGGCGTCCATCAAAATGTTAATGAATAATAATTATTTGATTCCCTACTGAATTTTTAAATTTCCTCACTTATAATGAACAGTCTCACATTTTTATGGGACTTTTATTTTCATGGAGAGAGTCAGAATATCAACCAAAATCAAGAAAAAACACATTCGACAGACATTATTGAGTGAAATAAGTATTTGAATCACAAGCAAAGCATGACCAAGTACTGGGTGGAGAAAACCTTTTTGGTCTACTCCCCTTTACAGAAACTCTACTTGAAGGCAAGTTTTTGCTCCCACCAAAGATTTTCTATAGGATTAAGGTCTGGAGAATTTCTAGGTCACTCTATTCCTTAATATGCTTCTTGTTTAGCCACTGCATTATTGCCTTGATGGTAAGTGATCATTATCATGCTGGAAGACCAATTCACAATCCATTCCGTGTTCTGGCTGAGGAAAGGAGTTTCTTATGCAAGATTTCATGATACATGGCCCCAACTATTGTCCTCTCACTGTGATAAAATCATCCTCACCAGATCCTTACCCTTACCAGAAAAATAGCCCTAAAGCATAATGTAACTCTGTGCTTGACTGTGGATGGTGTTCTGTTGGTCATAGACAGCATTTCTCTTCCTGGGAAACCAGCTGGGTGACAGTGAGGCGGAGGTGTAGCCCTAAACAGAAGTCCCCGGTTCTCCTGCACACCCACCAAGGAACAAACTCTGGTTATTGGCAATTCAGTTTTAAGAAATATGACACTACAGACACCAGCAACCATTGCTAATTGTCCTCCAGAGGCCAGAGCAGGCGGCACTGAAGAAACACTGAAACTGTTAGCTAAGGATAAATGTAAATTTCATGAAACAGTAATTCCCATTATAATGAAATCCTGTTAAATCAATCAGAGACATTTAAAATGAATGTTTATTTGTTGTGTAACTTTGACAAAACATTTAGAATCAGACTTTATTCATCCCTGAGGAAATTACGTGGTTACAGTTGCTCCAAGACAGTAAGAACAGTAATTAACTGAACTAAATTAAATAATATAATATATTGTACTTTTCTGGTCCCCTCCCCAATTGGACCAGTAGTGACATTCTCATCCAATTCCTGGCTCTCTGAGTGGTGTCCAAAATATGATGTAGGTTTTACTGATAATTGGGAAACCTTCTGGGGAAATCCTGGTCTTGTTAGAAAAGATGGCATACATCCCACCTTCTCGTTTCAAGAAATCTGGCCAAATTTAATAAACCCCCAAAACATGAACCACCCCAAACAAAAAAGGGCACTAGAGTCCCAAAACATTGTGGAGTCTGCCTGGCCATGAATCCTACTATCCCAGGGGTGGATAGTAGGACCAAGCTGGGGAGCTGCTCAGGAGGGGGTAATCCCAACAACAGCAAGATGAATTCATCAGAAATTATAAGGTCTTTGGTTTGTATCATATCTTTCTAATAGGCTTCAATTTGTCCATGTAAATTGAGTCCTCTTCATACACTAAGGTTAATTATGGAATTCCACAGGGTTCTGTGCTTAAGGTAATTTATTACGCATAACATACATTTACACTGCTATGCAGATAATACCCAACATTGATCCATGAAGCCAGATAATACACACCAATTAGTTAAACTACAGGCTCTAATTTCCTGCCTCTTAATTCAAATAAAACTGAGGTTATTGTATTCGGCGCTAAAAATCTCAGAAATATGGTATCTAACCAGATGCTTACTCTGGATGGCATTAGCTTGGCCTCCAGTAACACTTTGGGGAACCTTGGAGTTGTTTTATTGACCAAGATATGTCCTTTAATGTGTATATTAAACAAATATATAGGACTGCTTTTTTTCATTTGTGCAATATCTCTAAAATTAGAAACATCCTGTCTCAGAGTGACATTAAAAAATCTAGTTAATGCATTTATTACTTCTAAGCTGGACTACTGTAATTCATTTAATTCAGGATGTCCTAAAAACTCCCTGAAAAGCTTTCAAGTAATCCAAAATGCTGCAGCAAGAATACTGACAGGGACTAGAAAGAGAGAGCATATTTCTCCTGTATTGGCTTCCCTTCATTGGCTCCCTGTTAAATCCAGAATTGTAGTCAAAATCTTGCTCCTCACATACAAGGTCTTAAATAATCAGGCCCCATCTTATCTTAATGACCTTATAGTACCATATCATCACATTAGAGCACTTTGCTCTCAAACTGCGGGCTTACTTGTTGATCCTAGAGTATTTAAAAGTACAATGGGAGGGAGAGACTTCAGTTTTCAGGCCCCTCTTCTATGAAACCATCTTCCACTTTGGATTGGGCCTAATCTCTACTTTTAAAATTAGACTTAAAACGTTCCTTTTTGCTATAGCATATAGTTAGGGCTGAATCAGATGACCCTGAATCCTCCCTTAGTTATGTGCGTAGGCTGCTGGGTGATTCCCGCGATGCATTGAGTATTTCTTCTTCAGTCACCTTTTTCACTCACTATGTGTTACTAGACCTCTCTGCATTGAACTATACTTGTTATTAATCTCTGTCTCTCTTCCACAGCGTGTCTTTTGTCCTGTTTTCCTTCTCTCACCCCAAGCAGTCACGGCAGATGGCCGCTCCTCCCTGCGTCTGGTTATGCTAGAGGTTTCTTCCTGTTAAAAGGGAGTTTTTCCTTCCCACTGTCGCCAAAGTGGTTGCTAATAGGGGGTCATATGATTGTTAGGTTTCTCTCTGTATGTTTTATTCTAGGGTCACGACTGTTGTTGTGATTTGGTGCCCTATAAATAAAATTTAATTGAATTGAATTAGATGTATCATTACGTACATTTACTTTCAATACTACTGATGTTTATTTAGACTTTTTCTCTCCGTTTAAACTTTCTGAGCTAACTTCAGTAATATCTTCTTCAAAGCCATCAATGTGTCTATTAAATGTTTGTCATGATTAATCTGTTTATAAATGGGCAACGTACTACAGCCTTCAAGTGGAGGTAATTCAAACATTACTTAAAAAGCCATTGCTTAACCCAGTTGTCTCAGCTCATTATAGGCCAATCTCCAATCTTCCTTTTATCTCATCATTTTTTGAAAGAGTAAATGTTATCTGATCACCAACTCCAACTCTGGAGACCCACAAACTCACCACACTTGAGTCCTACTTCCACTTGATAGGTCACTTCACCTCTGGTGTCCATCATTTGTTTAGGGGATTACTGCCACGACAGGCCACGGCTTTGTACTGCTGTCTCGGCATTTAACAAGGACCATTCAGGCTCAATCTCTCTATTCTCCATCATAAAGTTGTGTTGGTGGTGTGATTCAAAAATCTCATGGGGCTTCTGCCAGACACTCCCACTGTACCCTCACTCTATGTTTGGTTACACCAGACCTATCCACCATCCTCCCCATAGTGTTTGTTATGGACAAACTGTGATTAGTACAGAAGTCCAACAAACAACTTGGAGGTTTAGGTTTAGCTCAAATCTCCCTGAAATGTCACCATAAGAATACAAGGACTAGAAAGATGTCCTATTTCTCCTATACTGGCTGCTATTCATTTGCTTCCTCTTAAATAAACAATTGAATTTAAATTCCTTCTCTTCACATACAAAGTAAACAATCAGACCCTATTCTAAAGACCTCTTAGTAGCATATTATGCCAATGAAGAACTTTGCTTTCAGAGTGCAGGCTTACTTGCCATTTCAAAAAGCAGAATAGAAGGCAGAACCTTCAGCTAACAGATCCCTCTCCTGTGGAACCAGTTACCAGATTCCCTGCTTACTTTTAAGATTAGGCTTAAGACTTTCCTTTTTGGTAAAGCTTATAGTTTCACTCACTGAGCCTTGTTCTGCTGAAGGGCTTTTCATGTTGCCAGGGATTTCTTTCTTCCAGTTGTTGCTAAGTGCTTGCTCATAGAGGATTATCTGTTTGTGTTTTGGGGTCCAGGGTTTTTTTTACCAATATAAAATACTACAGTGAAACTGAAAGCTATGTATGAACTATCCGTATGAATGAGTGGATTTGGTTTTTAGTGTAAAAGTGCTTTGAGTGGTCAGCAAAACAGAAATTACAACACAAATACATGTCCAATTACCTTGCTATCACTTAATGTAGACTTTACCACTTTTACCACAGACATCCAGGTGTACATTTTTTTCCAGAACATTTTAACTTAGATGTGTGCTAAACATAAAATATAACTGGACTTTGTTAATGGAACACCCTGGGGCATTGTTGCAGAGGTGTACATGATGTTTTTAATGTAGTTCAATTATTGTTCCCTGACAGAATTTTCTTGGTGGACCTACAACCATGAAGACACAGTGAGTTCCAGTGGATATGATATTGTTAAAAGCCACGGGAGCAGCTTCAGTGTGTCTTTCATCCTGCGCTCTTTAAAGCCAGATGGGTTGCTTTTCCAGCTGAGGAGGCCCACAGAGGAGGCCTACTTCTCAGTTTACCTGGGCATGGGGAGGGTTTTTGTTAGCTCTCTGCCAAGTAGTGCTCCACTTACAGCTCCAATATTTGTGGCAAATGGTGAGAAGCACCTTCTGCAGGTGGAAGTGCAACACAGACAGGTCATCTTTGAACATGCGGGAATTCGCTACAGAATGGGAGAGATCCCTGAAGTTAGTGTTAACAGTGGAGATCAGGCCTATGTGGGAGGACTTCCAAAGGAATGGACCTCTGATACCTGGGGGGGACGTTTCAAAGGTTGCCTTCAGGATCTTCGTTTAGACTCCGTGCATTTGGATGTGGATGGTTGGGACACCTTGAATAAAGTGGACATTTATTCATTAACCTATTCTGAGAACGTAAAGAAGGGATGTGTCAGTGACAATACCTGCAAGGTAGGACAAACTTCCTAAATCTTTTTATATTCTTTTGTATCTTTGTGTTCTTGTGAAAAATACCTTTAGGTATGTTGTTCACCTTCATGTTGTTTGGATGTGCAGTTCTAAGTGAGTGTATAACTATTGTCTTTTGAAAAAAGTAACTTAACTGTCTGCTTATGGTGTATTTAATGGACATCAGTAAACTGCCATTATAAAAAGGCAGGTTACACTTTTCCATAAACCATCTCTAAACTAATGAGGTGATATGTAGGCCAAAATGGTACCCACTTTGTTAGAATATGACCCAAAGGGGAAAGTGTTATAAATGAAAAACAGACTATTTTGATACTAGTCCGAAGCCAACAGTTCCGGGTGGCTCTCGCTTCATGTTGGCTTTCTCTGCATTACAGTTTCATGTCCTGTTCTAGTTACAACGCACAGTGGTGTCTTTGTGTAGCATATCTGTGTAGCCCATTTAATTCAAATTGTTTATATAATTTCTTATTTCATAGATCAGTCTTCACATCTTTTATCCAAAGCACACTCTGTGTTGAATCACCTGCTAATTATATTCACAGTAATTTGAATATAATAAGTAATAATTAGTGCCCCAGTCTGCACCCTTGAAAACCTGCAGCTAGCCACGCCCCTGTGGTCACTGTGGTCAAAGTTAGTATAAACACTGTTAGCTCTCCCCCAGCAGACTTTCCCAAGCAGTTGGAAAAAAAGGAAGCATAAATCTATACAGAGGTCCCTGGCATGCCACCAATCTGTTCATGTCTCTAATCGTTTATCCCCACTCTTTGACATACCCGCAAAAAAAACAAACTATGGTTATTGCCAATTCTGTTTTGAGACATGTGAAACTAGAGACACCTGCAACCTTAGTGAATTGTCTTCCAGGAGCCAGAGCAGACAACACTGAAGGGAACATGAAACTACTGTCTAAGGATAAGTGTAAACTCTGTAAAATTATCATTCATGATGGCAGTAATGACACCCGGTTATATCAATCAGAGGTCACTAAAATTAATGTTAAACTTTGCTGTAACAGTGTCCGATCTGTAGTTTCCTCTGGCTCCCTCCCCTATTGAACAAGGTGTGACATGCTTAGCTGCATATTCTTCATAAATTGATGGCTCTCTGAGTGGTGTCCAAAAATGATGTGGGCTTTATAGATGATTGGAAAACTTTTGGGGAAAACCTGGTCTTGTTAGAAGAGACGGCATCCATCCCACTATTCCACTTTGGATGGAGCAGCTCTCATTTCTAGAGATCTGGCCAAATTTATTACACCTCAAAAACGTGTCTATGCAGAATCAGGACGAGAAAGCAGAGTTGCAGACTTGCAAGTCTCTCTGCAGCTCATCACTTCCTGTTATCCCCCCGAAACCCCATTATTGTTAAAGATTAGGTCTCTCTTAGTACATCAATTATTAATCGACCAACAAACTTTTCTTTGATTTATTCTGCCTTACAGAAAACTGGTTACAGTAAGATGATTACGTTAGTTTATATGAATCAACACCCCTGATTTAGTGCTCATGTGATATGAAATAAATATTGTGGGTGATTTTAAGATCCGTGTAGATACTGAAAATGACAGACTCAACACAGCATTAAGTCAACTATCAATTACTAGACTCAACTGGCTTCTCTCAAAATGTAAAAGAAACCAAACACATTATTTTAATCACACTGGATTTTGTTCTTACATATAGGATAAAAACAAACATTTAACAATATTACCCCAAATCCCTCTTTTGTGTGATCATTCCCTAAAAACATTTAAATGTACAATAACACACTAGAGAATTGGGGAATACATTTTATCACAATAGATGTCTTTTAAGTATACAATTCCTCTACTGTTTCCTTTTTCAGTGCCACTTGCCAACACAGTGCAGAGCAGTTACCTGAATTCTACTCCCACAGTGGCCAATTATTCAATTCAGTTCTATTCAGTTTTATTTATTTAGCATCAAATCACAACAACAGTTGCTTCAAAAAATTTATTATTGTAATGACCCTAAAACAAAGAAAAAAAGGAAAAATACCAACAATCAGATGAGGCCTTTTGAGCAAGTGCTTTGGCCACAGTGGGAAGGGAAAATCTTTTAACAGGAAGAAAGAACCACCTCAGAACCATGCTGAGTTAGGGACAGCCATCTGCAGCAAACGGTTGGGGATAAGGGGAGGAAAAAGAGATGCTATGGAGAAGAGTGAGAGATTAATAATAATTAATGATTAAATGCAGAGTGGGGTATAAACACATGGTGAGTTAAGAAGAAACAGTGCATCATGGGAAGCCTCCTGCAGCCTTGACCAATTGCAGTGTAACTAAGGGAAGATTCAGGGTCATCTAATCCAGCCCTAAATATTTGCTTTATTGAAAAGGAAAGTTTTAAGCCTAATCTTAAAAGTAGAGAGGGTGTCTGTCTCCCCAATCCAAGCTGGGAGCTGGTTCCCAGAAGAAGGACCTGCAAGCTGACGGCTCTCTCTGCCAGGCCTTCAGCCTGGGGTGCATGAGGTTCACCCTGAGTTCCCAAAGGCTCTGGATGTTGTAGGGTTGCCTTGGTTGATGTTTCTCATTTTCAAGATATTGCACAAATAAAAGGAAAGCAGTCCTGCATATTTGTTTAATATACACATTGGACATATCCTGGCCAAAAATGACTTCAGGATTCTTCACAGGGTTACTGGATGTCAAGGTAATGCCATACAGAGTAGACAACTAGTTAGACATCATATTCCTAAGCAATTTGCAATGTCTAGCTGGGTTTAGGGGAGGAAGACAGGACACTGACACTGTGGAAGAGAGCCAGAGATTAATAATAACTAATAATTAAATGCAGAGAGGTGTATAAACACAGAGATTGAAAAAAAGTGACTGAAGAAAGTAGCTGTGTGAAGAGGACATGTTTATACATTTACATGTATAAACTGGATATCTGCATTTATCCTGGAAAAGTAGTTTTCTGCTCTATAAAAAAGCCCCCCATAATGCTGTAATGAACATTGATCACTGACTGCAGAAAGTAAGAACAATCCTAGGTTTCTCTTTACCACTGTAGCCCTGCTTACAAAAAGTAAGCATTCCTTAAACCTAAATTAGTAAAGACTTCATAAAATAATACAATTTTAACCATTAGAGAAGAAAATTACAACCATCTCACAGATGTAATATTATGTATTACTACTTTCAGTACCATTGAAATTACTGTTTTTCTCCAGTTGATCTTTCTGAGTTAACTTCAGTAATTATCTCTTCCAAACCATCAACATGTCTTTTTAGACCCCATTTCTACAAGCCTGCCCAAAGAAGTCCTACCATTAATTAATGCTTAAGTGTTAGATATGATCAAATCATCTCCATCAATTGGCTACATACCACAGGCCTTCAAGCTGGCAGTAGTTTAACCACTACTTAAAAAGCTTGACCAAGCTCTATTAGCTAATTATAAGCCAATCTAACTTTTTATCTCTAAAATTCTTGAAAGAATAATTGCAAAACAGCTACAGAGAAATGTTTTATCTAAAGAGTTTCAGTAGCTGTTAAAGCTCATCACTGTCCTGAAATAGTGCTAGTGAAGGTTAAAAATTATCCTTCTAGGATCCTTCTAGGATAATTTTTATCCATCTCCGTGCTTGTCCTGCAAGACCTCAGCGTTCGATACTGTTGACCAAAATATTTTATTACAGCAATAAGAGCATGCTGTAGGTATTAAAGCAGTGCACTGCAGTGATTTGAATTGTGTCTATGTAATAGATTCCAATTTGTTCATTTGTAAATCCTTTTAGAGGCTTAGAGAGTCTTCTTCACACACTAAGGTCAATTATGGAGTTCCACAGGGTTCTGTGCTAGGACTAGTTGTCCTTACACTATACATGCTTCCTTTCGGCAGTATCATTAGAAAGGATAGCATACATTTCCATTGCTATGTCAATGACACCCAACTTTATCTATCCATGAAGCCAGATAACACACACCAATTAGTTTAAACTGCAGGAAAGTCTCAAAATTGACCTAAAATTTCCTGCTTCTATGTTCAGATCAGATAATTGTATCTTGGAAATATATCATCTAACCAGATGCTTACTCTGGATGACATTACCTTGGCCTTCAGTAACACTGAATAATTGGGAGTCGTTATTGACCAGGATATGGCCTTCACTGCATATATTAAACAATAATTATAAGACTGCTTGCTTGCATTTGCACAATAACACTAAAATTAAAGACATCCTGTCTCCAGGAAGTTTTCCAAGTAACAATGAGTATGACTGGGAATCCGAGGAGTGAGCGAAGCTGAAGAATGGAGGTGAGATGTGACCAGAAAACTGCAGCACAAGAGAACAAGGGAAGTGCAAGGACTAGAAACAATAGCAGTGAGAGAGTGTGAGAGCCTGTTACCAACATGGATTAGTTGACAAACTGATGGTGAAGAGATGTCAACGCAGGTCTTAAGTAATGTGGACACAGGTGAATCAGGAACCCAGTGGAATTTTTCCGCAGCTCACCCAGCCTGTGACACTCTGCTCACTTACAAGGTCTTGGATGTCTTTAAGATAGGATATTTTATTATTATTATCTGATTATTCTCTATCTCTTTTCCACTGCCTTTGTTCTGTTTTCTTCCCTTTACTCCCAACCAGTCACAGCAGATCGCTGCCCCTCCCTAAGCCTGGTTCTGCCAGAGGGTTGTCCTGCTAAAAGGGAGTATTTCTTTCCCAGTGTCACCAAGGCCCTTGTTTATAGGAGGTCATCTTATTGTTTGGATTTTCTGTGCTTTCTCTGTATTATTGTAGGACCTTAAATCACACCAAATGTTGGTGTGATTTTGCACTATATAAATAAAATTATTTGAATAAAATAATAAAATGTAATTGATTATTTCCACATCAGTTCATTGTTCTACAAAAATATAATCTGCATTCTTCCTTTTATAGATGAAGCCTTGCCAAAATGGAGGATGGTGTACCATCACATTCAACGATTTTACATGTTCTTGTCCTGAGGAATACACTGGGAAGACCTGCAAAAAACGTGTGTGGTGTGTCAGCCACCCATGTGTCAATGGTGGCCATTGTGTGGATCTACCTGATGGATATGAATGTAAGTTTATAAAACTTCAACTCCTATAATGCCATGGAGCAAAAAATATATATTTCTGTTCGCCTACCACCCATGCAGATTCTCTTGTTTCCCTAGGCACACAAAAACCAAGAGCTGAAAGTAAAGAATAAATATAATTAGTTTATTTGTCCAACAGATAATTAACAAAAAAGATAAAATATTATTGCAAAATGGTAAATAGTAATAATAGTAATTGTTTTAGCACAAAATCCAAAACCAGATAGATACACTATTACCAAATACACTATATAGATAAACTATATTACCAAAAGTATTTGTTTCTCTGCTTTTACACCTATATAAAATTTGAGTGACATCTCAAGTGACATTAAATATAATGCTGTCCTACCTGTTGCAGTTACAACAGCTTCAACTCTTTTGGGGAGGCTTTCCTTAAGGTTTAGGAGTGTGTTTATAGCAATTTTTGACCATTCTTTGAGAAGCACATTTGTGAGGTCAGACACTCATGTTGGACGAGAAGGCCCAGCTTGTAGTCTCTGCTCTAATTAATCCCAAGGGGTTCTGTCGAGTTGTGGTCAGTACTCTGTGTAGGCCAGTCAAGGTCTTCATGTCTTTATGGACCTTGCTTTGTGCATTGGTGTGCGGCCATGTTGGAACAGGAACAGACTGTTCCCAAACTGTTCCCACAAAGTTGGGAGCATGAAATTGTCCAAAATGATACTAAGGGGCTGAGCCTAACTCCTGAAAAACAACCCCACACCATAATCCCTCTCCACCAAACTTTACACTCAGCCCTGTGCAGTCAGACAAGTCTCTTGGCAACCACCATACCCAGCCTCGCCCCTTGGGTTGCCAGATAGACTCCAGAGTCGAGTGGTTCCACACTGTGTAGTGGTGTGTGTCCGACACTTTACTTTCCAATTATTTAGATCGGTGAGTGGATACTTTTGGCAATACATTGTATTTCATTATTTTTTGACATTGCACACTTAACACTGAATCAGTTAAGGAAAAGCCCAAAGTGCTTCAAAGTGGATTCAATAAAATGATCTTGCCTGTAGGTCTTCTTTGTATAATAACTCGTTAAACTGAAGTCATTTGAAAAATACAACAGTAAAACAAAAACAGTTCTTCACAATTACTTTTTTTCCCAATTATAAAATTCAAGGTTTTCTGATTATGAAACACTTTCAGTGACAACACAATAAAAATTGTCTATTACTTTCAGTACTTATATGAAAAAGCCATATAAGTCACAAATACTGCTATATGTAGATGTTTTCCTATATGACTATAGTTCTTACAGTGCGAATAAAAAGCTAAACTAATACTTGCCTATGAAAGTATAATCATCTAAGAAAAAATCTTTTTTGGATATCACGTCTTCTGAGATTACATCTTGCTACACACATTGTGAACATCCTATCACTGTTGTTGCCATTTAATTGCCACACCTCCTTCTCTCTTTCTTACTTCAATATGATTTAAAACATAATTTAAACCTTGAAATCCTTTCATTACATTTTTTTATTTTCTGTGTTGTATTTTAACATGATTTATCATTAATTCCATCACATGTCAATATACTTTCCCTCATGTTTCATTTAGTTTATGCTATTTTACTTCAACTAGATTTTTCATTAGCTCAATCACACTTTTTATCTTGAAAATGCTTGTGTTTGTGAAATACAATATGCTCAACATAATTTATTTTTTAAATCATATATGTTAAAGTCTCCCAATCCTTCTTGTGCACACATACACATGCAGCCTCGAAGGCTATCATTGCATAAAAAGGCCACTCTACACAAAACCTAAGTGAGAGGCCTGTTATTAATTTCATAGATTATATTTTTGTTTTCATTTTACTGTTTAAGCTTATACCTGATTATATTCTGATCAGTATTAAGCAGTTAAGCATGATTAACTATCAGCAATATCCAAAGCCAAATTTAATTATGACTCTATGTTCAGAATTATGTATAATGATGTGTCGGACACACATTTCCTATCTTTCACATTCCTGCAGCCAGTCTCAGACGCACAAAGGCATTAATCTGCCACGATAAAAGCTGGATCATGTCTACACACACAAAATTCAGACATTAGAATAATTGTCATTACTCAAACTACATTTGTAATTCAACATATCGATTAGATTTATACTTTTATTATATTTTTTGATTAAGAATTAAAGATGATTTACTATTAGCAAATGCACATATGGATCAATGGTACTGGCTAAAAAGTAAAGCTAAGAGGAATGGTTTAGGAGGAGACACAGGCACAAAAAGACTCAACTCAGGCTTACAACCCAGGCACAATTTTTGGGTACTGGATCAGACTTGTCGATACAGAGACAGGAACAGAATCTGTGACTACTTAAAAATCAGAATCTAAAAGAACTAACTTATACTCAGGACCTATGCTTACCCTCTGAATCAAGTGTTGCAGAGGTCAGTATATCACCAGACTCAGGGGTAACTGACTCAGCCACAGGGAGAAGATCTTCAGCAGTAAGCCTGGGCAAAAGAAGATCAGTCTCCAGGGTAACTAGCTCAGATACAGGAAGAACACTCTCTGGGTAGTTTGCACAGTGTTCACAGAACCTGTAATGTTACTGGAGGTGAGTTAGGGAGGTAAAGATATAAGGTTAATCTCAGTCCATGCGTCTATGTGCAAGCATGTTTCTCCCACACTCAACAGAGAGCAGTGGCGCATCCAAAAAATCACTCCTAAACTGTTTTTTGTTTGTTTTTCAATGTATTGGGGTGGGGGTGGGGGGTTGGGCTGTAGCCTATCCCAGCTGTCTTAGGGCGAGAGGCAGGGTACACCCTAGACAGGTCACCAGTCTGTCGCAGGGCAAACACATAGACACAGACAACCATTCACTCTCACTTTCAAATCTACGGGCAATTTAGAGTTTCCAATTAACCAGTTTTCAATTAAATATCTTTTACACGACATCCAGATTTTGAAATAATAAGGAAAAATTGTTCATTTTGTTCATTTTGACTCCTAGGTGTTTACAATGCCACATTTGAGAACAACGCTGTGCAGTACAGTTCTGGAGGCTCCCTGGTTGAGCCTGTCACTAACATATACATGGAGTTGAGGACCCGGTCAGAAAATGCTGTGCTCCTGAGGGCCTCCTGGGGTTCTGACCTCCTAATGGTGGGTCTGTTGGACTCATCAGTCCGGGTGGAGATCCAGCTAAGCAACAGCTTTGAGCCTCTGACCTTTACAGGCATCCGTCAGGTTGCAGACGGGAGCTGGCACCGCGTGAACATTTCTATGACTGAGAAGGACCGCAAAGCCTCCCCCTGGATCATCACTGTGGATGGAATCACAGATGCTAACAGTGTGCCAGAGCGCACAGGTAGTATTCGCTTTCTCAATCAGAAGGGGGCTTTACTAGCCCTTGCAGAGAGCTTCAATGGTTGCATGGGTGCAGTGAGGCTCGGAGGAGTTTACCTTCCTTTTGTGGATGATTATAAGGCCCCACAACCTTCTCAGTTCCATTTAGTTGGGAAACCAAAGATTTATTTGGGCTGCACTGGTACCCCTGTTTGTGATTCAGATCCATGTCTAAACGGAGGCGCCTGTGAAGACCTCTTTAATAAATTTGGATGTATCTGCGACTCTGGTTGGGAGGGAGACCAGTGTGAAATGGACACTGATGACTGTTTGTCTCAGCCCTGTGTTCATGGAAGCTGTAAGGACTACTTGGCTGGTTTTAAGTGCCATTGCCACCCGGGATATGCTGGCACTCTCTGTGATGAAGATATTGATGAGTGTGAGCATCATAATTGTGAACATGGAGGAACCTGTCAGGATGGACCCAACATGTACACCTGCATATGCCCCAAAGAGTACAGGGGCTCCCACTGCCAGTGAGTTCTCACTAAATGGTGATTTGTTTATTCCCTGTAGTTAAAGGTGAACTACTGTAGTGAAGCCAAACTACACAAAAGTATTGGGCCACCTATACATTACCCCTAGAGGAATTGCTCAGCCATAGAAATTCATTCCATAAAACTCCCTGCTGACTGATGTTTTTTGCTGATGTTAATGCCAATCTTACTCTGTTTTATATGATCAGCCACTTTATGGCTGAATTAAAACCACTTTGCAATATTAGTAGTTATGACTGATTATGGATCACTGATCTTGAAGAAATTTCCTGAAATGACTTGTTGCAGCACTGGCATCCTATTACAATACTATGCTCAAATTTAGTGAGCTCTTTAGAATGACCCATTCTTTCACGAATATTTGTAAAGGCAGATTGTATGACTAGGTGCTTGATATTATACATGTGGCCATGATACTGAAAACACTCAAATTCAAAGATTCAAATGTTTTGCCCAATACTTTTGCTCCTATGGTGTATGTAAGATATGCATGCTGCCAGCTTGTGCTGAGCAAGTTAAGAGCATAACTAATCTGCTTTATTTTACACCATATTTGTCTTCACAATTTAAAAAAAATGCAAGGAAGCATTGTTGTTTTTCCGTCTTTGTTTACAATCTTTTGTTTATTAGTTTGAAAAGACAATAACATTGTAGATTTAGCACACACTACATATGCACTTAAGAATTCCTGCACGTCTTGCCAAGATAAAGACTAATACCATTTCCTCCAGGTGGGCCTATCCTCCTATACAGTGTGGTAAAGATGTTATGTGTGCAAATGATGGTGTCTGCAATGATGGACTGTGGGGGGCTAACTGTACATGCATGCCAGGTTTCACAGGCACCAGGTAAGCTCACATCTGAGTCATTGTACTCTAACTGGTAGTAAATTTAAGTAATACCACATGTGTGTATGTATATCATGGTAGAGGGGATATATATAAGTATATAACCATAAATATGACTTTATTTTTTTATTTTTTTTTAAATATCTCCATAGCTTCAGAGTTGTTAATGTAACAGTTAATGTTTGACTTCAGGTCATTTCTGTCTTGCAGATGTGAAATGGAGATCAATGAGTGTGGGTCTAACCCCTGTAGAAATGGAGGTTCCTGTTTGGATCGATTTAACATGTTTGTATGTGAATGCCCGCCCGGTTACAGTGGTCCAGTCTGTGACAGTAACGTATGTTTGCTTTGATTTCTTCTTCAGAACTAGATAGACGAGATCAAAAACTTAGTTCCAACATTTAACGAATGATATATTATATGTGTTTCCTAAACTAAATTACTTTTCATATTTTACGTTAAGTTTCACAACAGCAGTATAAACTTGATTTTGATTCACATCTTTTTAATTTTGAAATGACTGAAAATCAAACTATGTAATGGAAACATCCATCAGTGAGACCAAACATCTACTCTTTTTGTCTCTGCAGAAAGAAGCCCATATACAGGGAATCCCCTGGCTGCTAATTGTGATCCCGTTGCTCTGTCTGTGCATTCTCCTAATGATTATTGGCTTGACCTTTGTAGTGCTCACAGCAAGGAAGAAGCGCCAGTCAGAGGGTGCTTATAGCCCCAGTGCTCAGGAGCTAGCTGGAGCCCGGCTAGAGATGGACAGCATGCTTAAAGTACCACCAGAGGAGAGACTTATCTGATCTGACAGGAACACAATTTGATAAAGGGAGCTAGAGGCGATCCGATGCTGTGGGGAGGTGCACAGGGCTGTCACTGTCAAACTGTTAGATCCTCTGAATGTCCGGCTCATCTGATGTTATAACCCCCTCCTTATAGACCTGTGCTACAGAAATGTATTGACAATGTAGATTGTGCATATTTTGTCATCTGAGGAAATAAGCCCTATGAACTTCAGGAACTCATAGCCATCAGTTTATCCTCTGATGACCCCCTCTTATCAGAAATCATACCAGTTTTTATGCTCAAAACTGCTAAACAGAGGACAAATAAGCTCTCCACTACATGGTCACCTTTGGAAAATGTCCAACAGGTTCATGGCACACCAGTGGTGCTGCTGCTGGAAACTTTGTGTGTGCAGTTCCTCCAGTGGAGACAGTATGGCTCTGAGAAAACTCTTTACTGTTCTTTCTTTTCTGATAGACATGATTGGCAACATGACTTATTTTTCAGTTTTTCTGGTAATATGGGACTTTGTAGCAATTTTTAGAAATGCTTTTTCTTGTTAAAGATTACATTTATTTACATTTGTGTCCACTTTTATGCACATTAATTAAATCTATAAATGTAATAAAGGCCAAATAGAGGTTTTTACTGCTTGGCCAGGAAGAATGCTTGTTATAAAGAATTTAGACAGTAGAGCTAAAGTTAAATTGTTTGCTGTTATTTTTAATTCTAGTCTAGATTTTCATTGTCTCTTGTGCTCAGATTTTCTTTCTGTCAAGGTTGTTTTCCTAGTTTTTGGGGTTTTTTTCAAAAAAGCAAACAAACAAACAAAAACGGCATCCTATTTTTGATATTGGGTCATTCGGTCTCAAATCAACCAAGGGTTCTGCTCAACTGGCTCTGATTTGCATAAAATTTTGAGAAAATTTGATCATTTGGTGTATCTTAAAAAGTATTTCATATATGAAGCTATGGTCTATTAACACATAGTGAGTGAGGAAGGTGACTGAAGAAGAAATACTCAATGCATCATGGGAATCCCCCAGCAGCCTACACCTATTACATCATAACTAAGGCAGGATTCAGGATCAGCTGGTCCAGCCCTAACTATATGCTTTAGCAAAAAGGGAAAGTTTTAAGCCTAATCTTAAAAGTAGAGATAGTGTCTGTCTCCCAAATCCAAGATAGAAGCTGGTTCCATAGAAGGGCCTGAAAATTGAAGGCTCTCCCTCCCATTCTACTTTTAAATACTCTAGGAACAACAAGTAAGCCCGCAGTGCAAGAGTGAAGTGCTCTAATGGGATGATATGGTACTATAAGGTCATTAAGATAAGATGGGGCCTGATTACGTAAGACCTTGTATGTGAGGAGCAGGATTTTGAATTCAGTACTGGATTTAACAGGGAGCCAATGAAAGGAAGCAAATACAGGAGAAATATGCTCTCTCTTTCTAGTCCTTGACAGTACTCTTGCTGCAGCATTTTGGATTAACTGAAGGCTTTTCAGGGAGTTTTTAGGACATCCTGATAATAGTGAATTACAGTAGTCCAGCCTAGAAGTAATAAATGCATTAACTAGTTTTCCAGCGTCACTCTGAGACAGGATATTTCAAATTTTAGAGATATTGCACAAATAGAAGAAAGCAGTCCTACATATTTGTTTAGTATGTGCATTGAAGGACATATCCTGGTCAAAAATGACTCCAAGGTTCCTCACAGGGTTACTGGAGGGCAAAGTAATGCCATCCAGAGTAAGAATCTGGTTATATACCATATTTCTAAGATTTTCAGGGCTGAATACAATAACCTCAATTTTATCTGAATTAAGAAGCAGAAAATTAGAGGTGATCCAGATCTTTATGACTTTAAGACATTCCTGCAGTTTAACTGTTCTTTAATTGTTGTGTGTTATCTGTCTTCATGGATAGATAACCTTCGGTATCATCCGCATAGCAATGAAAGTGTATGCTATGCCTTCTGATGATACTGCCTGAGGGAAGCATGTATAACGTAAACAGAATTGGTCCTAGCACTGAGCTGTTCGACAACTACTCTTTCAAGAATTTTTGATATAATTTTTGATATAAAAGTACAGGTACACCACCAACCTGTTCATGTGTCTAACCGTTTTTCCCCACTCGGCGACACACCCGCCGGGGGTCAAACTCTGGTAATTGGTGATTCTGTTCTCAGACATGTGAAGCTAGAGACACCGGCAACCATAGTCAATTGTCTTCCAGGGGCCAGAGCAGGCGACATTGAAGGAAATTTAAAACTGCTGGCTAAGGGTAAACGTAAATACAGTAAGATCATAATTCACGTCGGCAGTAATGACACCCGGTTACGCCAATCGGAGGTCACTAAAATCAATATTGAATCGGTGTGTAACTTTGCCAAAACAATGTCGGACTCTGTAGTTTTCTCTGGTCCCCTCCCCAATCAGACCAGGAGTGACATGTTTAGCCGCATGTTCTCCTTAAATTGCTGGCTGTCTGAGTGGTGTCCCAGAAACGATGTGGGCTTCATAGATAATTGGCAAACCTTCTGGAGGAAACCTGGTCTTGTTAGGAGAGACGGCATCCATCCCACTTTGGATGGAGCAGCTCTCATTTCTAGAAATATGGACCAATTTATTAAACCCCCCAAAATATGACTATCCAGAGTTGGGACCAGGAAGCAGAGTTGCAGTCTTACACGCCTCTCTGCAGCTTCTCTCCTCCTGCTACCCCCCCAAAAACCCATCTCCATTGAGACTGTGTCAGCTCCCAAAAAGACAAACAAACTAAAAACCAGCAATAAACAACTTAAACATAAAAAATCACAAAGAAAGAACAATACAGTATCCACATCTGAACCAAAGAGTAAAACAGTGAAATGTGGATTATTAAATATTAGGTCTCTCTCCTCCAAGTCTCTGTTAGTACATGACTTAATAATTGATCAACAAATCGATTTACTCTGCCTTACAGAAACCTGGTTGCAGCAGGATGAGTATGTTAGTTTAAATGAATCAACACCCCCGAGTCATTCTAACTACCAGAAATCCCGAAGCACAGGCCGAGGGGGCGGTGTGGCAGCAATTTTTCACACCAGTCTATTAATTAACGAAAGACCAAGACAGACTTTTAATTCATTTGAAAGCCTGATGCTTAGCCTCGTCCACCCCAGCTGTAAAACTCAGAAACCAGTCTTACTTGTTATCATCTATCGTCCACCTGGGCCTTATACAGAGTTTCTCTCTGATTTCTCAGACTTTTTATCTGATTTAGTGCTCAGCTCAGATAAAATAATTATTGTGGGTGATTTTAACATCCATGTAGATGCTAAAAATGACAGCCTCAACATCGCATTTAATCTGTTATTAGACTCAATTGGCTTCTCTCAAAATGTAAAAGAACCCACCCACCACTTTAATCACACTCTAGATCTTGTTTTAACATATGGCATAGAAACTGGACATTTAACAGTGTTTCCTGAAAACCCTCTGCTGTCTGATCATTTCCTGATAACATTTACATTTACAATAATTGATTACACAGCAGTGGAGAGTAGACTTTATCAAAGTAGATGTCTTTCTGAAAGTGCTGTAACTAAGTTTAAGAATATAATCCACCCACTGTTATCATCTTCAATGCCCTGTACCAACATAGAGCAGAGCAGCTATCTGAACGCTACTCCAACAGAGGTCGATTATCTTGTTAATAATTTTACCTCCTCTCTACGTACGACTCTGGATACTGTAGCTCCTGTGAAAACTAAAGCCTCAAATCCGAAGTACCTGACTCCGTGGTATAATTCTCAAACACGTAGCCTAAAGCAGATAACTCGTAAGCTGGAGAGGAAATGGCGTGTCACAAATTTAGAGGATCATCATTTAGCCTGGAGAAATAGTTTGCTGCTTTATAAGAAAGCCCTCCGCAAAGCCAGAACATCTTACTATTCGTCACTGATTGAAGAAAATAAGAACAACCCCAGGTTTCTCTTCAGCACTGTAGCCAGGCTGACAAAAAGTCAGAGCTCTACTGAGCCAACAATCCCTTTAACGTTAACTAGTAATGACTTCATGAACTTCTTCACAAATAAAATTTTTATCATTAGAGAAAAAAATTACCAATAATCATCCCACAGATGTAATATTATCTACAGCTACTTTTAGTACCATCGGTGTTAAGTTAGACTCTTTTTCTCCAATTGATCTTTCTGAGTTAACTTCAATAATTAATTCCTCCAAACCATCAACGTGTCTTTTAGACCCCATTCCTACAAAACTGCTCAAAGAAGTCCTGCCATTAATTAATTCTTCGATCTTAAATATGATCAACCTCTCTCTAATAATCGGCTATGTACCACAGGCCTTCAAGGTGGCTGTAGTTAAACCTTTACTTAAAAAGCCATCTCTAGACCCAGCTGTCTTAGCTAATTATAGGCCAATCTCCAACCTTCCTTTCATATCAAAAATCCTTGAAAGAGTAGTTGTCAAACAGCTAACAGATCATCTGCAGAGGAATGGCTTATTTGAAGAGTTTCAGTCAGGTTTCAGAGCTCATCACAGCACAGAAACAGCTTTAGTGAAGGTTACAAATGATCTTCTTATGGCCTCTGACAGTGGACTCATCTCTGTGCTTGTCCTGCTAGACCTCAGTGCTGCGTTTGATACTGTTGACCATAATATCCTATTAGAGCGATTAGAACATGCTGTAGGTATTACAGGTACTGCACTGCAGTGGTTTGTATCATATCTATCTAATAGACTCCAATTTGTTCAAGTAAATGGAGAGTCCTCTTCACACACTAAGGTTAAATATGGTGTTCCACAGGGTTCAGTGCTAGGACCAATTCTATTTACATTATACATGCTTCCCTTAGGCAGCATCATTAGAAGACATAGCATAAATTTTCACTGCTATGCAGATGACACGCAGCTCTATCTATCCATGAAGCCAGGTAACACACACCAATTAGTGAAACTGCAGGAATGTCTTAAAGACATAAAGACCTGGATGGCCGCTAACTTTCTGCTTCTTAATTCAGATAAAACTGAGGTTATTGTACTCGGCCCTGAAAATCTTAGAACTATGGTATCTAAGCAGATTCTTACTCTGGATGGCATTACCTCGGCCTCCAGTAACACTGTGAGGAACCTTGGAGTCATTTTTGACCAGGACATGTCCTTCAATGCACATATTAAACAAATATGTAAGACTGCTTTCTTCCATTTGCGCAACATCTCTAAAATTAGAAATATCCTGTCTCAGAGTGATGCTGAAAAACTAGTTCATGCATTTATTACTTCCAGGCTGGACTACTGTAATTCTTTATTATCAGGATGTCCTAAAAACTCACTGAAAAGCCTTCAGCTGATCCAAAATGCTGCAGCAAGGGTACTGACAGGGACTAGAAAGAGAGAGCATATTTCTCCTGTTTTGGCTTCCCTTCATTGGCTTCCTGTTAAATCCAGAATTGAATTCAAAATCCTGCTCCTCACATACAAAGTCTTAAATAATCAGGCCCCATCTTATCTTAATGACCTTGTAGTACCATATCACCCCATTAGAGCACTTCGCTCTCGCTCTGCAGGCTTACTTGTTGTTCCTAGAGTATTTAAAAGTAGAATGGGAGGCAGAGCCTTCAGTTTTCAGGCCCCTCTTCTGTGGAACCAGCTTCCAGTTTGGATTCGGGAGACAGACACTATCTCTACTTTCAAGATTAGGCTTAAAACTTTCCTTTTTGCTAAAGCATATAGTTAGGGCTGGACCAGGTGACCCTGAATCCTCCCTTAGTTATGCTGCAATAGACGTAGGCTGCCGGGGATTCCCATGATGCATTGAGTTTTTCCCTTCCACTCACCTTTCTCACTCACTATGTGTTAATAGACCTCTCTGCATCGAATCATATCTGTTATTAATCTCTGTCTCTCTTCCACAGCATGTCTTTATCCTGTTTTCCTTCTTCACCCCAACCGGTCGCAGCAGATGGCCGCCCCTCCCTGAGCCTGGTTCTGCCGGAGGTTTCTTCCTGTTAAAAGGGAGTTTTTCCTTCCCACTGTCGCCAAAGTGCTTGCTCATAGGGGGTCATATGATTGTTGGGCTTTTCTCTGTATTTATTATTGTGCTATCTACTGTACAATATAAAGCGCCTTGAGGCGACTTTTGTTGTGATTTGGCGCTATATAAATAAAATTGAATTGAATTGAATTGAAAAAAAAGGTAGGAGACTGGCCTATAATTAGCTGGCTTTTTAAGTAACGGTTTAACTGCTGCCAGCTTAAAGGCCTGTGGTACATAGCTGATTATTAGAGATAGGTTGATCATGCTTAAGATTGAAGCATTAATTAATGGTAGGACTTCTTTGAACAGTCTTGTAGGAATGGTGTCTAAAAGACATAGTTTGGAGAAAGTAATTACTGAAGTTAACTCAGAAAGAAAAAAAGACTCTAAATAAATATCAATGGTACTGAAAGTAGCTGTAGATAATGTTACATCTGCGAGACGATTATGAGTAATTTTTTCTCTAATGGTTAAAATTTATTTATTTGTGAAGAAGTTCATGAAGTCATTACTAGTTAACGTTAAAAGAATGGTTGGCTCAACAGTGCTCTGACTTTTTGTCAGCCTGGCTATAGTGCTAAAGAGAAACCTGGGGTTGTTCTTATTTTCTTCAATCAGTGATGAATAGTAAGATGTTCTAGCTTTACGGAGGGCTTTCTTATAAAGCAACAAACTATTTCTCCAGACTAAATAATGATCTCCTAAATTTATGACACACCATTTCCTCTCCAGCTTATGAGTTATCTGCTTTAGGCTACATGTTTGAGAATTATACCAGGGAGTCAAGTACTTCTGATTTGACGCTCTCGTTTTCACAGGAGCTATAATATCCAGTGTCATACGTAGTGAGGAGGCAAAATTATTAACAAGATAATCGACCTCTGTTGGAGGAGCGTTCAGGTAGCTGCTCTGCTCTGTGTTGGTACAGGGCATTGAAAATGATACCGGCACGTGAATTATATTCTTAAACTTGGTTACAGCGCTTTCAGAAAGACATTTACTGTGATGAAATCTACTCCCCACTGCTGTGTAATCAATTATTGTACATTTAAGTGTTATCAGGAAATGATCAGACAAGAGAGGGTTTTCAGGAAAAACTGTTAAACATTCAGTTTCTATGCCACATGTTAGATCAAGATCTAAAGTGTGATTAAAGTGGTGGGTGGGTTCTTTTAGATTTTGAGAGAAGCCAATTGAGTCTAGTAACAGATTAAATGCTGTGTTGAGGCTGTCATTTTTAGCATCTACATGGATGTTAAAATCACCCACAATAATTATTTTATCTGAGCTGAGCACTAAATCAGATAAAAAGTCTGAGAAATCAGACAGAAACTCTGTGTAAGGCCCGGTGGACAATAGATGAAAACAAATAACACTGGTTTTGAGTTTTTCAAATAAAGTAAAGGTCTGTCTTGGTCTTTGGTTGATTAATAGGCTGGTGTGGAAAATTGCTGCCACACCACCCCCTTGGCCTGTGCTTTGAGGTTTCTGATAGTTCGTATGACTCGGGGGTGTCATTTAAACTAACATAATCATCCTATTGTAACCAGATTTCTGTAAGGCAAAGTAAATCGATTTGTTGATCAATTATTAACTGATGTACTAACAGAGACTTGGAAGAGAGAGACCTAATGTTTAATAATCCACATTTCACTGTTTTACTCTTTGGTGCCGTTGAGGATACTGTATTGTTCTTTCTCTGTGATTTTTTATGTTTAAGTCGTTTTTTGCTTTGTTTTTTGTCTGTTTGGGAGCTGACACAGTCTCTAAGGGGATGGGGTTTTGAGGGGATAACAGGAGGAGAGAAGCTGCAACTCTGCTTCCTGGTCCCAACTCTGGATAGTCACATTTTGGGGGGGTTTAATAAATTTGGCCAGATTTCTAGAAATGAGAGCTGCTCCATTCAAAGTGGGATGGATGCCGTCTCTCCTAACAAGACCAGTTTTCCTCCACAAAGTTTCCCAATTATCCGTATCGTAATGTTTTCAGAATAAAACATTATTCTGAAAACAGTCAGGTACAAGGACTACATGGAAAATAAATGAAAAAGCAGCAAATGTCCAAAGAAAAACCTGAGCAAAATCTTCAGCAAGCCTGGAGAACTATTGATCAGTAGAACTTAAAAAACATCTGGGAAGTAGGGATTCATCAAGACTTTTGTCAGTATTTTTTTATCAATGCATTATAATGATGAAATTAAAAAAAAAAAAAAGTGGGTTGTGTGGGTTGGACTTTAATTTTATCCATGCAAATTATCCTCATCATCACTACAAGCAAACTTATCACACAGAAGTTGTTCTTTATGAAGAACCAGAAGGTTCTTTCAATAAGTTTCTTCAAACCAAGAGTGTTGCATCCATTCTTGCATGCTACAGAGTAAAGGTAAATAAAAAATTCTGGATGGACATGAATGAACAGGACAGGATGGTTATTGGGCCACAGGTATGAATGTAAGTGTGAATGGTTGTCTGTCAATCACCAGTTGTCTTACAATCACCAGTTAGTTTTAGCACAGGGAGTAGAGCTAATGGCCAGCAACCTCCTTGGTAGATGCTCAGGAGGTAGTCTTCCCTTGCCCTTTGTTGTGTTCTCCCTCAAGCTGTGTGTCCCTCTTCACATGGCTACAGAGGATCCTTTCCAGGATGATCTGTAACTGGCTTATGTTGTGTTTATTTTGTATGCTCTGCAGTAAAACTGTTTCGGAGTCCAGTTGGGTACAATCCTGCCAGCCACACAGCAAGCCTTGACAAGACTGCTAACAAATTGATGATGCCAGCTTTTACATGACTAAAAAGCATGACTGGTGTAATTATAAATTTTAATTTTAATTCAGTTCAATTCAACTCCATCCATCCATTCTATTCTGCTTATCCAATTCAGGGTTGTGGGGAAGTTGGCCACAGCTGCTATACGGCGAGAAGCAGGGTATACCCTGAACAAGACAGCAGTCTGTTGTAGGGCTACCACAGAGAGACAGACAACCATTCACACTTACATTCATACCTATGGCCAATTTACAATCACCAGTTAACCTAACCAATAACTGCATGTCTTTGTGAGGAAGTCGGAGTACCCAGAGAGAACCCACACAGGCACGGAGAAAATATGCACGTTCCACACAGAAAGGGCCCAGCCAAATGGTGGAGTTGAACACAGAACCTTCTGGCTCTGAAGGTCATTTCAGATGGCCACTTTATATTGTACCACAATATAAAGCCAATTTAATTTAGTTCTGTTTAATTCACTTCACATAGAGTGAAATCACAACAGTCACCTTAGCAGTCACTGCTTTATATTGTAAGTTAAAGACCAATACAAATTGGTGAATGAACACATAGTGAGAATTATTATGGGAAGCCCCCCCACTAGTGTAAGTCCATTGAAGTCTAACTAAGTGAGAATTCACAGTCAACTAATCCAGCCGTAACTATGCGCTATAGCAAAAAGGCACATTTTAAACCTAATCTTAAAAGTAAAGAGGGTCTCTCTCTCCAGAATCCAAACTGGGAGCTGGTTCCAGAGAAGAGGGGCCTGAAAGCTGAAAGTGCTGGCTCCAATTCCACTTTCAAAGACCCTAGGAACCACAGGCAAACCAGTCATCTGAGAGTGAAGTGGGTGATGCACTACTATGGGGTCTTTAAGATAAGATGGGGCCTGATTATTCAAGCCCATGTACGAGAGGAGAGGATTTTAAATTCCATTCTGAATTTAACAGGTAGTGTATGAAGAAAAGCAAGTATGGGCAAAATATGCTCTCTCTTTCCTTTTCAGTACTCTCACTTCAGCTGCATTTTACCACGCCACTTGCACATTATAGGTGAGATTTTCTAATCTGGACAATTTCGTAGTTAGCACGGGGCGAGTCTCCTGGCCTGCATCAGCTCCAGAACCCTGCATTATCTACTGGGTAAGACTAATAGGATCAGGGGTTAAGACGTTTTTTAAATCAGAGAGCCGAAATGAACAGCTCAACTTGATGAAAAGAAGGAAATACAGAGAGAAGATTTTGAGGAGACACCTGAATCCTCCATAGTACTAAAGGGAATGAGCAGGACCCACCAATCATCACACAGGATGACTGCACAGCAAGAGGAAAGCAGTTGCTGGTATTGTCTCACACAGGAGCATCTCTGTAGACTCATTCCAGGTCAGGTATGGAATTATTGGAGAGATAAAGTGGCTGGTGCAATGTCATGGTATGCTGTGGCAGGCAGGATGTAGGACCTAAACGCAGGACTTGGAGACTGAATGATTAACTAAGGGTGGCAGCTTTATTGCTGGAGAAAAAAACACGAACATGAAATACAATATAACTCAAAGCACGAGATTCTAACTAGAAGACTGGGAAAACTAGAAAACAAAACCGGGAACAGAGAACCAAAATGTTACTAAGCACGGTGAGGGTACAACACAACAACTAACAGAGAGAAACACAGGGCTTAAACACACCGAGGGATAACGAGGGAATGAGACACAGGAGGAGAGCAAAAACTAGATACACAGTACACAGGACAAGGACTAACAAATTAAAACAGGAAATACACGACAGGCACAGAGGCACAGACATGACACTGAACTAAGGGAACACGGAGCACAGGGACAGGAATAACAAACTGCGACATGAGACTGAACGATTCATGTCAACTGAACAACGACGACTGAACAAGAAAATAAAGATAAAGACAGAACTAAACCTACACTAAAAATGAGGGGCACAGGAACAAAACACAAGAACTAGAAATCACAAAACAAAGAAGAACCAGAAAGCTAGAAATGCAGAACCATAAACCAAAAGACTAATAAGGATAAACCATGATGAAATCAAAGCATTATAATAACACAAAACACTGGGTCACTGACCCAGGACTGTGACATGCAAGTCGGAAATTCAGTTTACCTCAACTCCTTTGCCAAGCCAGACACCTGACAGGGTATAGATGGAGCCTTTTGTCCAACAGTTGTCAAGCTCTTGGAGTCCTCTGGAAGGTACCACGTGACCTCCACACATCTGATGGATGGGAGGTATGTGTTAAATCGACTGAAATTACCAGCTGAAAAATAGGCCAGTGAGACTGCTGCAGGAGGAGTGGATTTTTATGTGTGGGCAGTCAGTGCCGCGGAAGAATTGATGAAGCTGATAGAAAGGGCCAGGGGACGAAAACAGAGTTTTGCTCTATTTCCTAGTGATAAAGCATTTTTATATTTAATCAAAGAGAAATCAAAATATAAATTTGATCAATATATAAATGGGAAATGTAGTTTAAGTAGTAGAATGTCTCTAATGTCTGAGTTTTGTGGTGGCGTGTGCACATGAGCCAACTACAACCTTGGCAGTTTTGTGTCCATCTGGAGGAATGCAGGAAGATATGTGTTATAACTGTTAAACACAGAACCATGATTTATATGTGGTTAACATGAGATCAAAATATAACCTAACATATTGAACATAAATATGTATCAGTTACCATAATTAATATGTGGTTATAGCAGCTAAATTATGCTCAATTGCTTAATACTGGTATGTTGAACATGGAGGCCTGTTGCTATTGACCCTGCAGAAGGTTGGTGATCTTCGTGCATAAGATTAGCCTTCATGCATCTCAGCATCACTGTGTGATTTTCACATGGCCTAGTTGTGTTAACTTTATTACACTTTAACTGAATTCACTGAACTAAATGTACATTTCATACCTAAATTTGCAGGCAGACTGGACATGTCTGTGAAGACAGATATTAATCAAGCATAACATTCTACCATTAATCCATTAATTAATAATTGTAATTTAGTATATTAATCCAAAAATAATAAGTTGCTTTACTATTATTTCAGCATTTTTTGAAAATTTATATACAATTGTTGCTAAGCATGAAAGTATAATTTTGACTAAAGTGATTTTGGTAATTACAAGTACTGTAGCTTTAGGACAGCTGTGGTTAATGCCACAGCTGTCCTCAATTTACACAGCCGTGGCATAAACCAGACCACAGTGTAATGGTGTAATACATTTAGGGGGTTCAATTTGGCCCAGTCTCTCGGAGCATTAAATTTTTTGATGGTCATTAAACCTGTGTTTTTCAAATATTTTTCACTTATGTTGTATGCTTACTAACAGTTCAAAAAATAAATAAAAGTCACCACATCACACCAGTTCAAGCTGACAAAATCCAGCTTTAACCACAGTTAAAGTAATATAGAAAGTTAAAAAGAAACACACACACACACAGACAGTGTGGTTCACACAAAACATTGTGAAATATGTAATTTTAATGAAACTGATATTTGTAGATTTAAATTATATTCAAATGCAGTAGGATACTATTCAGCAGTCTTTAGTCATTCTTAGAACAAATATAGTGTTGTCTTTACAAATAGGCACACAAGACAGCAGCTACAGCTGATCTGCACAGCACTTTCAAGCTGTTAATTTTTTTGGTATTCACCACACATGAGCGCATCAAAAATATCTGGAACGCAGTAAAAAGCTGAGAAGGACACTGACACAATTGTGTAATGGTATAGAGGTCAGAACAGATAATTTAGAAACTGATGGCCAAAGTGTGAGAAGCTATTATTATTCCTCTTACATCACAATGTTTAAGCAGCCTCATTAGCTAATCACAGTTGCAAAAACCAAAAAAAGGAAAATATATCAGCAACAGGCTTGTCCAAAAGATCCAGCAAAAAAATACTATACAAGGGATTTTAAAGTATTCATATATTTAGCAGACAAACAATTTTAAAATATTCCAGGAAATGTAATGTAATCTTATGTTTGTAGACGGTCTTAAAAAATTATTGACAACACATTTTTTCAGATCAGAGAGAAGCATTAAACAGAATTTATCATGAAAGCAACAAACAAAACCAAAAAAAAAAAAAAAAAAAAAAAAAAAAAACACACCCAAGCAAAAAATTCATTGTGTACAAAGCTACTAAAACATCAATAGAAGAACTATGCACATGTGAGGTGCACTATATTTTGTAGCAACAGCCACTTAATTCCATTAGGATGTTCTTTTGATATAGCAGACTAGCTAAAAATAATAATGCGAGCTAATCACAGAAGCTGACTTCATGAAAACGTGTGCTATTGTGACATTTATGCGCTTTCAGGAAATAATGGGTGCTATTCTTAAAGTTTATACACAGATAATGGGATGGCACCAAAGACAAATGACCCACAAGAGATCTGTGCAATGAAATGTACAAGCAAATGTTTTGGTAAATGCCTTTACAGAAAGGCATTTTCCCCAGGAAAATCACACATGATGTTCACATTTTGTAGAAATGCATCCACGTTTCCCAATCTGTTTACTAGAAAGAGTTTGTCACTGGTCATCAATCAGAGGGTGAAGGTGTCAT